>NW_028225607.1:0-259654 GCF_052327205.1 Somniosus microcephalus | reverse complement strand
TTCTCCTTCTTCTGCTTCTTCTGATTCACCCTCCTGACTTCACCTTCTCCTTCTCCTTCTTCTATTCTTCTGATTCACCCTCCTGACTTCACCTTCTCCTTCTCCTTCTTCTACTTCTTCTGCTTCACCCTCCAGACTTCACCATCTCCTTCTCCTTCTTCTACTTCTTCTGATTCACCCTCCAGACTTCACCTTCTCCTTCTCCTTATTCTACTTCTTCTGAATCACCCTCCAGACTTCACCTTCTCCTTCTCTTTCTTCTGCTTCTTCTGATTCACCCTCCAGACTTCACCTTCTCCTTCTCCTTCTTCTGATTCTTCTTATTCACCCTCCAGACTTCACCTTCTCCTTCTCCTTCTTCTGCTTCTTCTGATTCACCCTCCTGACTTCACCTTCTCCTTCTCCTTCTTCTACTTCTTCTGATTCACCCTCCTGACTTCACCTTCTCCTTCTCCTTCTTCTACTTCTTCTGCTTCACCCTCCAGACTTCACCTTCTCCTTCTCCTTATTCTACTTCTTCTGATTCACCCTCCTGACTTCACCTTCTCCTTCTCCTTCTTCTACGTCTTCTGCTTCACCCTCCAGACTTCACCTTCTCCTTCTCCTTCGTCTTCTTCTTCTGATTCACCCTCCAGACTTCACCTCTCCTTCTCCTTCTTCTGCTTCTTCTGATTCACCCTCCAGACTTCACCTTCTCCTTCTCCTTATTCTGCATCTTCTGATTCACCCTCCAGACTTCACCTTCTCCTTCTCCTTCTTCTGCTTCTTCTGATTCACCCTCCAGACTTCACCTTCTCCTTCTCCTTCTTCTGCTTCTTCTGATTCACCCTCCAGACTTCACCTTCTCCTTCTCCTTCTTCTACTTCTTCTGATTCACCCTCCTGACTTCACCTTCTCCTTCTCCTTCTTCTACTTCTTCTGCTTCACCCTCCAGACTTCACCTTCTCCTTCTCCTTCTTCTACTTCTTCTGATTCACCCTCCAGACTTCACCTTCTCCTTCTCCTTATTCTGCTTCTTCTGATTCACACTCCAGACTTCACCTTCTCCTTCTCCTTCTTCTGCTTCTTCTGGTTCACCCTCCAGACTTCACCTTCTCCTTCTCCTTCTTCTGCTTCTTCTGATTCACCCTCCAGACTTCACCTTCTCCTTCTCCTTCTTCTACTTCTTCTGATTCACCCACCAGACTTCATCTTCTCCTTCTCCTTCTTCTGCTTCTTCTGATTCACCCTCCAGACTTCACCTTCTCCTTCTCCTTCTTCTGCTTCTTCTGATTCACCCTCCAGACTTCACCTTCTCCTTCTCCTTCTTCTACTTCTTCTGATTCACACACCAGACTTCAACTTCTCCTTCTCCTTCTTCTACTTCTTCTGATTCACCCTCCAGACTTCACCTTCTACTTCTCCTTCTTCTGCTTCTTCTGATTCACCCTCCAGACTTCACCTTCTCCTACTCCTTCTTCTGCTTCTTCTGATTCACCCTCCAGAGTTCATCTTCTCCTTCTCCTTCTTCTGCTTCTTCTGATTCACCCTCCAGACTTCACCTTCTCCTTCTCCTTCTTCTGCTTCTTCTGATTCACCCTCCAGACTTCGCCTTCTCCTTCTCCTTCTTCTATCTTCTGAATCACCCTCCAGACTTCACCTTCTCCTTCTCTTTCTTCTGCTTCTTCTGATTCACCCTCCAGACTTCACCTTCTCCTTCTCCTTCTTCTGATTCTTCTTATTCACCCTCCAGACTTCACCATCTCCTTCTCCTTCTTCTACTTCTTCTGATTCACCCTCCTGACTTCACCTTCTCCTTCTCCTTCTTCTACTTCTTCTGCTTCACCCTCCAGACTTCACCTTCTCCTTCTCCTTATTCTACTTCTTCTGATTCACCCTCCAGACTTGACCTTCTCCTTCTCCTTCTTCTACTTCTTCTGATTCACCCTCCAGACTTCACCTTCTCCTTCTCCTTCTTCTACTTCTTCTGATTCACCCTCCAGACTTCACCTTCTCCTTCTCCTTCTTCTGCTTCTTCTGATTCACCCTCCAGACTTCACCTTCTCCTTCTCCTTCTTCTACTTCTTTTATTCACCCTCCAGACTTCACCTTCTCCTTCTCTTTCTTCTGCTTCTTCTGATTCACCCTCCAGACTTCACCTTCTCCTTCTCCTTCTTCTGATTCTTCTGATTCACCCTCCAGACTTCACCTTCTTCTTCTCCTTCTTCTGCTTCTTCTGATTCACCCTCCTGACTTCACCTTCTCCTTCTCCTTCTTCTACTTCTTCTGATTCACCCTCCTGACTTCACCTTCTCCTTCTCCTTCTTCTCCTTCTTCTGCTTCACCCTCCAGACTTCACCTTCTCCTTCTCCTTATTCTACTTCTTCTGATTCACCCTCCAGACTTGACCTTCTCCTTCTCCTACTTCTACTTCTTCTGATTCACCCTCCAGACTTCACCTTCTCCTTCTCCTTCTTCTGCTTCTTCTGCTTCACCGTCCTGACTTCACCTTCTCCTTCTCCTTCTTCTACTTCTTCTGCTTCATCCCCCTGACATCACCTGCTCCTTCTCCTTCTTCTGCTTCTTCTGATTCACCCTCCAGACTTCACCTTCTCCTTCTCCTTCTTCTGCTTCTTCTGATTCACCCTCCAGACTTCACCTTCTCCTTCTCCTTCTTCTACTTCTTCTGATTCACACACCAGACTTCAACTTCTCCTTCTCCTTCTTCTACTTCTTCTGATTCACCCTCCAGACTTCACCTTCTACTTCTCCTTCTTCTGCTTCTTCTGATTCACCCTCCAGACTTCACCTTCTCCTACTCCTTCTTCTGCTTCTTCTGATTCACCCTCCAGAGTTCATCTTCTCCTTCTCCTTCTTCTGCTTCTTCTGATTCACCCTCCAGACTTCACCTTCTCCTTCTCCTTCTTCTGCTTCTTCTGATTCACCCTCCAGACTTCGCCTTCTCCTTCTCCTTCTTCTACTTCTTCTGAATCACCCTCCAGACTTCACCTTCTCCTTCTCTTTCTTCTGCTTCTTCTGATTCACCCTCCAGACTTCACCTTCTCCTTCTCCTTCTTCTGATTCTTCTTATTCACCCTCCAGACTTCACCATCTCCTTCTCCTTCTTCTACTTCTTCTGATTCACCCTCCTGACTTCACCTTCTCCTTCTCCTTCTTCTACTTCTTCTGCTTCACCCTCCAGACTTCACCTTCTCCTTCTCCTTATTCTACTTCTTCTGATTCACCCTCCAGACTTGACCTTCTCCTTCTCCTTCTTCTACTTCTTCTGATTCACCCTCCAGACTTCACCTTCTCCTTCTCCTTCTTCTACTTCTTCTGATTCACCCTCCAGACTTCACCTTCTCCTTCTCCTTCTTCTGCTTCTTCTGATTCACCCTCCAGACTTCACCTTCTCCTTCTCCTTCTTCTACTTCTTTTATTCACCCTCCAGACTTCACCTTCTCCTTCTCTTTCTTCTGCTTCTTCTGATTCACCCTCCAGACTTCACCTTCTCCTTCTCCTTCTTCTGATTCTTCTGATTCACCCTCCAGACTTCACCTTCTTCTTCTCCTTCTTCTGCTTCTTCTGATTCACCCTCCTGACTTCACCTTCTCCTTCTCCTTCTTCTACTTCTTCTGATTCACCCTCCTGACTTCACCTTCTCCTTCTCCTTCTTCTCCTTCTTCTGCTTCACCCTCCAGACTTCACCTTCTCCTTCTCCTTATTCTACTTCTTCTGATTCACCCTCCAGACTTGACCTTCTCCTTCTCCTACTTCTACTTCTTCTGATTCACCCTCCAGACTTCACCTTCTCCTTCTCCTTCTTCTGCTTCTTCTGCTTCACCGTCCTGACTTCACCTTCTCCTTCTCCTTCTTCTACTTCTTCTGCTTCATCCCCCTGACATCACCTGCTCCTTCTCCTTCTTCTGCTTCTTCTGATTCACCCTCCTAACTTCACCTTCTCCTTCTCCTTCTTCTGCTTCTTCTGATTCACCCTCCAGACTTCACCTTCTCCTTCTCCTTCTAATACTTCTTCTGATTCAACCTCCAGACTTCACCTTCTCCTTCTCCTTCTTCTGCTTCTTCGGGTTCACCCTCCAGACTTCACCTTCTCCTTCTCCTTCGTCTACTTCTTCTGATTCACCCTCCAGACTACACCTTCTCCTTCTCCTTCTTCTACTTCTTCTGATTCACCCTCCAGACTTCACCTTCTCCTTCTCCTTCTTCTGTTTCTTCTGATTCACCCTCCAGACTTCACCTTCTCCTTCTCCTTCTTCTACTTCTTCTGATTCACCCTCCAGACTTCACCTTCTCCTTCTCCTTCTTCTACTTCTTCTGATTCACCCTCCAGACTTCACCTTCTCCTTCTCCTTCTTCTACTTCTTCTGCTTCTCCTCCAGACTTCATCTTCTCCTTCTCCTTCTTCTGCTTCTTCTGATTCACCCTCCAGACTTCACCTTCTCCTTCTCCTTATTCTGCTTCTTCTGATTCACCCTCCAGACTTCACCTTCTCCTTCTCCTTATTCTGCTTCTTCTGATTCACCCTCCAGACTTCACCTTCTCCTTCTCCTTCCTCTGCTTCTTCTGATTCACCCTCCAGACTTCACCTTCTCCTTCTCCTTCTTCTGATTCTTCTGATTCACCCTCCAGACTTCACCTTCTCCTTCTCCTTCTTCTGCTTCTTCTGATTCACCCTCCTGACTTCACCTTCTCCTTCTCCTTCTTCTATTCTTCTGATTCACCCTCCTGACTTCACCTTCTCCTTCTCCTTCTTCTACTTCTTCTGCTTCACCCTCCAGACTTCACCATCTCCTTCTCCTTCTTCTACTTCTTCTGATTCACCCTCCAGACTTCACCTTCTCCTTCTCCTTATTCTACTTCTTCTGAATCACCCTCCAGACTTCACCTTCTCCTTCTCTTTCTTCTGCTTCTTCTGATTCACCCTCCAGACTTCACCTTCTCCTTCTCCTTCTTCTGATTCTTCTTATTCACCCTCCAGACTTCACCTTCTCCTTCTCCTTCTTCTGCTTCTTCTGATTCACCCTCCTGACTTCACCTTCTCCTTCTCCTTCTTCTACTTCTTCTGATTCACCCTCCTGACTTCACCTTCTCCTTCTCCTTCTTCTACTTCTTCTGCTTCACCCTCCAGACTTCACCTTCTCCTTCTCCTTATTCTACTTCTTCTGATTCACCCTCCAGACTTGACCTTCTCCTTCTCCTTCTTCTACTTCTTCTGATTCACCCTCCAGACTTCACCTTCTCCTTCCTTCTTCTACTTCTTCTGAATTCACCCTCCAGACTTCACCTTCTCCTTCTCCTTCTTCTGCTTCTTCTGATTCACCCTCCAGACTTCACCTTCTCCTTCTCCTTCTTCTACTTCTTTTATTCACCCTCCAGACTTCACCTTCTCCTTCTCTTTCTTCTGCTTCTTCTGATTCACCCTCCAGACTTCACCTTCTCCTTCTCCTTCTTCTGATTCTTCTGATTCACCCTCCAGACTTCACCTTCTTCTTCTCCTTCTTCTGCTTCTTCTGATTCACCCTCCTGACTTCACCTTCTCCTTCTCCTTCTTCTACTTCTTCTGATTCACCCTCCTGACTTCACCTTCTCCTTCTCCTTCTTCTACTTCTTCTGCTTCACCCTCCAGACTTCACCTTCTCCTTCTCCTTATTCTACTTCTTCTGATTCACCCTCCAGACTTGACCTTCTCCTTCTCCTACTTCTACTTCTTCTGATTCACCCTCCAGACTTCACCTTCTCCTTCTCCTTCTTCTGCTTCTTCTGCTTCACCTTCCTGACTTCACCTTCTCCTTCTCCTTCTTCTACTTCTTCTGCTTCATCCCCCTGACATCACCTGCTCCTTCTCCTTCTTCTGCTTCTTCTGATTCACCCTCCTAACTTCACCTTCTCCTTCTCCTTCTTCTGCTTCTTCTGATTCACCCTCCTGACTTCACCTTCTCCTTCTCCTTCTTCTGCTTCTTCTGATTCACCCTCCAGACTTCACCTTCTCCTTCTCCTTCTTCTGCTTCTTCTGATTCACCCTCCAGACTTCACCTTCTCCTTCTCCTTCTTCTGCTTCTTCTGATTCACCCTCCAGACCTCACCTTCTCCTTCTCCTTCTTCTACTTCTTCTGATTCACCATCCAGACTTCATCTTCTCCTTCTCCTTCTTCTGCTTCTTCTGATTCACCCTCCAGACTTCACCTTCTCCTTCTCCTTCTTCTGCTTCTTCTGATTCACCCTCCAGACTTCACCTTCTCCTTCTCCTTCTTCTACTTCTTCTGATTCACCCTCCAGACTTCACCTTCTCCTTCTCCTTCTTCTACTTCTTCTCATTCACCCTCCAGTCTTCACCTTCTCCTTCTCCTTCTTCTGTTTCTTCTGCTTCACCCTCCAGACTTCACCTTCTCCTTCTCTTTCTTCTGCTTCTTCTGATTCACCCTCCAGACTTCACCTTCTCCTTCTCCTTCTTCTGATTCTTCTTATTCACCCTCCAGACTTCACCTTCTCCTTCTCCTTCTTCTGATTCACCCTCCTGACTTCACCTTCTCCTTCTCCTTCTTCTACTTCTTCTGATTCACCCTCCTGACTTCACCTTCTCCTTCTCCTTCTTCTACTTCTTCTGCTTCACCCTCCAGACTTCACCTTCTCCTTCTCCTTCTTCTACTTCTTCTGATTCACCCTTCAGACTTCACCTTCTCCTTCTCCTTTTTCTGCTTCTTCTGATTCACCCTCCAGACTTCACCTTCTCCTTCTCCTTATTCTGCTTCTTCTGATTCACCCTCCAGACTTCACCTTCTCCTTCTCCTTCTTCTGCTTCTTCTGATTCTCCCTCCAGACTTCACCTTCTCCTTCTCCTTCTTCTGCTTCTTCTGATTCACCCTCCAGACTTCACCTTCTCCTTCTCCTTCTCCTGCTTTTTCTGATTCACCCTCCAGACTTCACCTTCTCCTTCTCCTTCTTCTACTTCTTCTGATTCACCCTCCAGACTTCACCTTCTCCTTCTCTTTCTTCTGCTTCTTCTGATTCACCCTCCAGACTTCACCTTCTCCTTCTCCTTCTTCTGATTCTTCTGATTCACCCTCCAGACTTCACCTTCTCCTTCTCCTTCTTCTGCTTCTTCTGATTCACCCTCCTGACTTCACCTTCTCCTTCTCCTTCTTCTACTTCTTCTGATTCACCCTCCTGACTTCACCTTCTCCTTCTCCTTCTTCTACTTCTTCTGCTTCACCCTCCAGACTTCACCTTCTCCTTCTCCTTCTTCTACTTCTTCTGATTCACCCTCCAGACTTCACCTTCTCCTTCTCCTTCTTTTGCTTCTTCTGCTTCACACTCCAGACTTCACCTTCTCCTTCTCCTTCTTCTGCTTCTTCTGATTCACCCTCCTTACTTCACCTTCTCCTTCTCCTTCTTCTGCTTCTTCTGATTCACCCTCCTGACTTCACCTTCTCCTTCTCCTTATTCTGCTTCTTCTATTTCACCCTCCAGACTTCACCTTCTCCTTCTTCTTCTGCTTCTTCTGATTCACCCTCCAGACTTCACCTTCTCCTTCTCCTTCTTCTGCTTCTTCTGATTCACCCTCCAGACTTCAACTTCTCCTTCTCCTTCTAATACTTCTTCTGATTCAACCTCCAGACTTCACCTTCTCCTTCTCCTTCTTCTGCTTCTTCGGGTTCACCCTCCAGACTTCACCTTCTCCTTCTCCTTCGTCTACTTCTTCTGATTCACCCTCCAGACTACACCTTCTCCTTCTCCTTCTTCTACTTCTTCTGATTCACCCTCCAGACTTCACCTTCTCCTTCTCCTTCTTCTGTTTCTTCTGATTCACCCTCCAGACTTCACCTTCTCCTTCTCCTTCTTCTACTTCTTCTGATTCACCCTCCAGACTTCACCTTCTCCTTCTCCTTCTTCTACTTCTTCTGATTCACCCTCCAGACTTCACCTTCTCCTTCTCCTTCTTCTACTTCTTCTGCTTCTCCCTCCAGACTTCACCTTCTCCTTCTCCTTCTTCTGCTTCTTCTGATTCACCCTCCAGACTTCACCTTCTCCTTCTCTTTCTTCTGCTTCTTCTGATTCACCCTCCAGACTTCACCTCCTCCTTCTCCTTCTTCTGATTCTTCTGATTCACCCTCCAGACTTCACCTTCTCCTTCTCCTTCTTCTGCTTCTTCTGATTCACCCTCCTGACTTCACCTTCTCCTTCTCCTTCTTCTACTTCTTCTGATTCACCCTCCTGACTTCACCTTCTCCTTCTCCTTCTTCTACTTTTCTGCTTCACCCTCCAGACTTCACCTTCTCCTTCTCCTTCTTCTACTTCTTCTGATTCACCCTCCAGACTTCACCTTCTCCTTCTCCTTCTTTTGCTTCTTCTGCTTCACACTCCAGACTTCACCTTCTCCTTCTCCTTCTTCTGCTTCTTCTGATTCACCCTCCTTACTTCACCTTCTCCTTCTCCTTCTTCTGCTTCTTCTGATTCACCCTCCTGACTTCACCTTCTCCTTCTCCTTCTTCTGCTTCTTCTGTTTCACCCTCCAGACTTCACCTTCTCCTTCTCCTTCTTCTGCTTCTTCTGATTCACCCTCCAGACTTCACCTTCTCCTTCTCCTTCTTCTGCTTCTTCTGATTCACCCTCCAGACTTCACCTTCTCCTTCTCCTTCTTCTACTTCTTCTGATTCACCCTCCAGACTTCACCTTCTCCTTCTCCTTCTTCTGCTTCTTCTGATTCACCCTCCAGACTTCACCTTCTCCTTCTCCTTCGTCTACTTCTTCTGATTCACCCTCCAGACTACACCTTCTCCTTCTCCTTCTTCTACTTTTCTGCTTCACCCTCCAGACTTCACCTTCTCCTTCTCCTTCTTCTACTTCTTCTGATTCACCCTCCAGACTTCACCTTCTCCTTCTCCTTCTTTTGCTTCTTCTGCTTCACACTCCAGACTTCACCTTCTCCTTCTCCTTCTTCTGCTTCTTCTGATTCACCCTCCTTACTTCACCTTCTCCTTCTCCTTTTTCTGCTTCTTCTGATTCACCCTCCTGACTTCACCTTCTCCTTCTCCTTCTTCTGCTTCTTCTGTTTCACCCTCCAGACTTCACCTTCTCCTTCTCCTTCTTCTGCTTCTTCTGATTCACCCTCCAGACTTCACCTTCTCCTTCTCCTTCTTCTGCTTCTTCTGATTCACCCTCCAGACTTCACCTTCTCCTTCTCCTTCTTCTACTTCTTCTGATTCACCCTCCAGACTTCACCTTCTCCTTCTCCTTCTTCTGCTTCTTCTGATTCACCCTCCAGACTTCACCTTCTCCTTCTCCTTCGTCTACTTCTTCTGATTCACCCTCCAGACTACACCTTCTCCTTCTCCTTCTTCTACTTCTTCTGATTCACCCTCCAGCCTTCACCTTCTCCTTCTCCTTCTTCTGCTTCTTCTGATTCACCCTCCAGACTTCACCTTCTCCTTCTCCTTCGTCTACTTCTTCTGATTCACCCTCCAGACTACACCTTCTCCTTCTCCTTCTTCTACTTCTTCTGATTCACCCTCCAGACTTCACCTTCTCCTTCTCCTTCTTCTGTTTCTTCTGATTCACCCTCCAGACTTCACCTTCTCCTTCTCCTTCTTCTACTTCTTCTGATTCACCCTCCAGACTTCACCTTCTCCTTCTCCTTCTTCTACTTCTTCTGATTCACCCTCCAGACTTTACCTTCTCCTTCTCCTTCTTCTACTTCTTCTGCTTCTCCCTCCAGACTTCACCTTCTCCTTCTCCTTCTTCTGCTTCTTCTGATTCACCCTCCAGACTTCACCTTCTCCTTCTCCTTCTTCTGCTTCTTCTGATTCACCCTCCAGACTTCACCTTCTACTTCTCCTTCTTCTACTTCTTCTGATTCACCCTCCAGACTTCACCTTCTCCTTCTCCTTCTTCTACTTCTTCTCATTCACCCTCCAGTCTTCACCTTCTCCTTCTCCTTCTTCTGTTTCTTCTGCTTCACCCTCCAGACTTCACCTTCTCCTTCTCTTTCTTCTGCTTCTTCTGATTCACCCTCCAGACTTCACCTTCTCCTTCTCCTTCTTCTGATTCTTCTTATTCACCCTCCAGACTTCACCTTCTCCTTCTCCTTCTTCTGATTCACCCTCCTGACTTCACCTTCTCCTTCTCCTTCTTCTACTTCTTCTGATTCACCCTCCTGACTTCACCTTCTCCTTCTCCTTCTTCTACTTCTTCTGCTTCACCCTCCAGACTTCACCTTCTCCTTCTCCTTCTTCTACTTCTTCTGATTCACCCTTCAGACTTCACCTTCTCCTTCTCCTTTTTCTGCTTCTTCTGATTCACCCTCCAGACTTCACCTTCTCCTTCTCCTTATTCTGCTTCTTCTGATTCACCCTCCAGACTTCACCTTCTCCTTCTCCTTCTTCTGCTTCTTCTGATTCTCCCTCCAGACTTCACCTTCTCCTTCTCCTTCTTCTGCTTCTTCTGATTCACCCTCCAGACTTCACCTTCTCCTTCTCCTTCTCCTGCTTTTTCTGATTCACCCTCCAGACTTCACCTTCTCCTTCTCCTTCTTCTACTTCTTCTGATTCACCCTCCAGACTTCACCTTCTCCTTCTCTTTCTTCTGCTTCTTCTGATTCACCCTCCAGACTTCACCTTCTCCTTCTCCTTCTTCTGATTCTTCTGATTCACCCTCCAGACTTCACCTTCTCCTTCTCCTTCTTCTGTTTCTTCTGATTCACCCTCCAGACTTCACCTTCTCCTTCTCCTTCTTCTACTTCTTCTGATTCACCCTCCAGACTTCACCTTCTCCTTCTCCTTCTTCTACTTCTTCTGATTCACCCTCCAGACTTCACCTTCTCCTTCTCCTTCTTCTGCTTCTTCTGATTCACCCTCCAGACTTCACCTTCTCCTTCTCCTTCTTCTACTTCTTCTGATTCACCCTCCAGACTTCACCTTCTCCTTCTCCTTCTTCTGCTTCTTCTGATTCACCCTCCAGACTTCACCTTCTCCTTCTCCTTCTTCTACTTCTTCTGATTCACCCTCCAGACTTCACCTTCTCCTTCTCCTTCTTCTACTTCTTCTGATTCACCCTCCAGACTTTACCTTCTCCTTCTCCTTCTTCTACTTCTTCTGCTTCTCCCTCCAGACTTCACCTTCTCCTTCTCCTTCTTCTGCTTCTTCTGATTCACCCTCCAGACTTCACCTTCTCCTTCTCCTTCTTCTGCTTCTTCTGATTCACCCTCCAGACTTCACCTTCTACTTCTCCTTCTTCTACTTCTTCTGATTCACCCTCCAGACTTCACCTTCTCCTTCTCCTTCTTCTACTTCTTCTCATTCACCCTCCAGTCTTCACCTTCTCCTTCTCCTTCTTCTGTTTCTTCTGCTTCACCCTCCAGACTTCACCTTCTCCTTCTCTTTCTTCTGCTTCTTCTGATTCACCCTCCAGACTTCACCTTCTCCTTCTCCTTCTTCTACTTCTTCTGATTCACCCTCCAGACTTTACCTTCTCCTTCTCCTTCTTCTACTTCTTCTGCTTCTCCCTCCAGACTTCACCTTCTCCTTCTCCTTCTTCTGCTTCTTCTGATTCACCCTCCAGACTTCACCTTCTCCTTCTCCTTCTTCTACTTCTTCTGATTCACCCTCCAGACTCCACCTTCTACTTCTCCTTCTTCTACTTCTTCTGATTCACCCTCCAGACTTCACCTTCTCCTTCTCCTTCTTCTACTTCTTCCGATTCACCCTCCTGACTTCACCTTCTCCTTCTCCTTCTTCTGCTTCCTCTGCTTCACCCTCCAGACTTCACCTTCTCCTTCTCCTTCTTCTGCTTCTTCTGCTTCGCCCTCCAGACATCACCTTCTCCTTCTCCTTCTTCTGCTTCTTCTGCTTCACCCTCCAGACTTCACCTTCTCCTTCTTCTTCTGCTTCTTCTGCTTCACCCTCCAGACTTCACCTTCTCCTTCTCCTTCTTCTGCTTGTTCTGCTGCGCCCTCCAGACTTCACCTTCTCCTTCTCCTTCTTCTGCTTCTTCTGCTTCACCCTCCTGACTTCACCTTCTCCTTCTCCTTCTTCTACTTCTTCTGTTTCACCCCCCTGACTTCACCTGCTCCTTCTCCTTCTTCTGCTTCTTCTGATTCACCCTCCTAACTTTACCTTCTCCTTCTCCTTCTTCTGCTTCTTCTGATTCACCCTCCTGACTTCACCTTCTCCTTCTCCTTCTTCTGCTTCTTCTAATTCACCCTCCAGACTTCACCTTCTCCTTCTCCTTCTTCTGCTTCTTCTGATTCACCCTCCTAACTTCACCTTCTCCTTCTCCTTCTTCTGCTTCTTCTGATTCACCCTCCAGACTTCACCTTCTCCTTCTCCTTCTAATACTTCTTCTGATTCAACCTCCAGACTTCACCTTCTCCTTCTCCTTCTTCTGCTTCTTCGGGTTCACCCTCCAGACTTCACCTTCTCCTTCTCCTTCGTCTACTTCTTCTGATTCACCCTCCAGACTACACCTTCTCCTTCTCCTTCTTCTACTTCTTCTGATTCACCCTCCAGACTTCACCTTCTCCTTCTCCTTCTTCTGTTTCTTCTGATTCACCCTCCAGACTTCACCTTCTCCTTCTCCTTCTTCTACTTCTTCTGATTCACCCTCCAGACTTCACCTTCTCCTTCTCCTTCTTCTACTTCTTCTGATTCACCCTCCAGACTTCACCTTCTCCTTCTCCTTCTTCTACTTCTTCTGCTTCTCCCTCCAGACTTCATCTTCTCCTTCTCCTTCTTCTGCTTCTTCTGATTCACCCTCCAGACTTCACCTTCTCCTTCTCCTTATTCTGCTTCTTCTGATTCACCCTCCAGACTTCACCTTCTCCTTCTCCTTATTCTGCTTCTTCTGATTCACCCTCCAGACTTCACCTTCTCCTTCTCCTTCCTCTGCTTCTTCTGATTCACCCTCCAGACTTCACCTTCTCCTTCTCCTTCTTCTGATTCTTCTGATTCACCCTCCAGACTTCACCTTCTCCTTCTCCTTCTTCTGCTTCTTCTGATTCACCCTCCTGACTTCACCTTCTCCTTCTCCTTCTTCTATTCTTCTGATTCACCCTCCTGACTTCACCTTCTCCTTCTCCTTCTTCTACTTCTTCTGCTTCACCCTCCAGACTTCACCATCTCCTTCTCCTTCTTCTACTTCTTCTGATTCACCCTCCAGACTTCACCTTCTCCTTCTCCTTATTCTACTTCTTCTGAATCACCCTCCAGACTTCACCTTCTCCTTCTCTTTCTTCTGCTTCTTCTGATTCACCCTCCAGACTTCACCTTCTCCTTCTCCTTCTTCTGATTCTTCTTATTCACCCTCCAGACTTCACCTTCTCCTTCTCCTTCTTCTGCTTCTTCTGATTCACCCTCCTGACTTCACCTTCTCCTTCTCCTTCTTCTACTTCTTCTGATTCACCCTCCTGACTTCACCTTCTCCTTCTCCTTCTTCTACTTCTTCTGCTTCACCCTCCAGACTTCACCTTCTCCTTCTCCTTATTCTACTTCTTCTGATTCACCCTCCAGACTTGACCTTCTCCTTCTCCTTCTTCTACTTCTTCTGATTCACCCTCCAGACTTCACCTTCTCCTTCTCCTTCTTCTACTTCTTCTGATTCACCCTCCAGACTTCACCTTCTCCTTCTCCTTCTTCTGCTTCTTCTGATTCACCCTCCAGACTTCACCTTCTCCTTCTCCTTCTTCTACTTCTTTTATTCACCCTCCAGACTTCACCTTCTCCTTCTCTTTCTTCTGCTTCTTCTGATTCACCCTCCAGACTTCACCTTCTCCTTCTCCTTCTTCTGATTCTTCTGATTCACCCTCCAGACTTCACCTTCTTCTTCTCCTTCTTCTGCTTCTTCTGATTCACCCTCCTGACTTCACCTTCTCCTTCTCCTTCTTCTACTTCTTCTGATTCACCCTCCTGACTTCACCTTCTCCTTCTCCTTCTTCTACTTCTTCTGCTTCACCCTCCAGACTTCACCTTCTCCTTCTCCTTATTCTACTTCTTCTGATTCACCCTCCAGACTTGACCTTCTCCTTCTCCTACTTCTACTTCTTCTGATTCACCCTCCAGACTTCACCTTCTCCTTCTCCTTCTTCTGCTTCTTCTGCTTCACCGTCCTGACTTCACCTTCTCCTTCTCCTTCTTCTACTTCTTCTGCTTCATCCCCCTGACATCACCTGCTCCTTCTCCTTCTTCTGCTTCTTCTGATTCACCCTCCTAACTTCACCTTCTCCTTCTCCTTCTTCTGCTTCTTCTGATTCACCCTCCTGACTTCACCTTCTCCTTCTCCTTCTTCTGCTTCTTCTGATTCACCCTCCAGACTTCACCTTCTCCTTCTCCTTCTTCTGCTTCTTCTGATTCACCCTCCAGACTTCACCTTCTCCTTCTCCTTCTTCTGCTTCTTCTGATTCACCCTCCAGACCTCACCTTCTCCTTCTCCTTCTTCTACTTCTTCTGATTCACCATCCAGACTTCATCTTCTCCTTCTCCTTCTTCTGCTTCTTCTGATTCACCCTCCAGACTTCACCTTCTCCTTCTCCTTCTTCTGCTTCTTCTGATTCACCCTCCAGACTTCACCTTCTCCTTCTCCTTCTTCTACTTCTTCTGATTCACCCTCCAGACTTCACCTTCTCCTTCTCCTTCTTCTACTTCTTCTCATTCACCCTCCAGTCTTCACCTTCTCCTTCTCCTCCTTCTGTTTCTTCTGCTTCACCCTCCAGACTTCACCTTCTCCTTCTCTTTCTTCTGCTTCTTCTGATTCACCCTCCAGACTTCACCTTCTCCTTCTCCTTCTTCTGATTCTTCTTATTCACCCTCCAGACTTCACCTTCTCCTTCTCCTTCTTCTGATTCACCCTCCTGACTTCACCTTCTCCTTCTCCTTCTTCTACTTCTTCTGATTCACCCTCCTGACTTCACCTTCTCCTTCTCCTTCTTCTACTTCTTCTGCTTCACCCTCCAGACTTCACCTTCTCCTTCTCCTTCTTCTACTTCTTCTGATTCACCCTTCAGACTTCACCTTCTCCTTCTCCTTTTTCTGCTTCTTCTGATTCACCCTCCAGACTTCACCTTCTCCTTCTCCTTATTCTGCTTCTTCTGATTCACCCTCCAGACTTCACCTTCTCCTTCTCCTTCTTCTGCTTCTTCTGATTCTCCCTCCAGACTTCACCTTCTCCTTCTCCTTCTTCTGCTTCTTCTGATTCACCCTCCAGACTTCACCTTCTCCTTCTCCTTCTCCTGCTTTTTCTGATTCACCCTCCAGACTTCACCTTCTCCTTCTCCTTCTTCTACTTCTTCTGATTCACCCTCCAGACTTCACCTTCTCCTTCTCTTTCTTCTGCTTCTTCTGATTCACCCTCCAGACTTCACCTTCTCCTTCTCCTTCTTCTGATTCTTCTGATTCACCCTCCAGACTTCACCTTCTCCTTCTCCTTCTTCTGCTTCTTCTGATTCACCCTCCTGACTTCACCTTCTCCTTCTCCTTCTTCTACTTCTTCTGATTCACCCTCCTGACTTCAACTTCTCCTTCTCCTTCTTCTACTTCTTCTGCTTCACCCTCCAGACTTCACCTTCTCCTTCTCCTTCTTCTACTTCTTCTGATTCACCCTCCAGACTTCACCTTCTCCTTCTCCTTCTTTTGCTTCTTCTGCTTCACACTCCAGACTTCACCTTCTCCTTCTCCTTCTTCTGCTTCTTCTGATTCACCCTCCTTACTTCACCTTCTCCTTCTCCTTCTTCTGCTTCTTCTGATTCACCCTCCTGACTTCACCTTCTCCTTCTCCTTATTCTGCTTCTTCTGTTTCACCCTCCAGACTTCACCTTCTCCTTCTTCTTCTGCTTCTTCTGATTCACCCTCCAGACTTCACCTTCTCCTTCTCCTTCTTCTGCTTCTTCTGATTCACCCTCCAGACTTCAACTTCTCCTTCTCCTTCTAATACTTCTTCTGATTCAACCTCCAGACTTCACCTTCTCCTTCTCCTTCTTCTGCTTCTTCGGGTTCACCCTCCAGACTTCACCTTCTCCTTCTCCTTCGTCTACTTCTTCTGATTCACCCTCCAGACTACACCTTCTCCTTCTCCTTCTTCTACTTCTTCTGATTCACCCTCCAGACTTCACCTTCTCCTTCTCCTTCTTCTGTTTCTTCTGATTCACCCTCCAGACTTCACCTTCTCCTTCTCCTTCTTCTACTTCTTCTGATTCACCCTCCAGACTTCACCTTCTCCTTCTCCTTCTTCTACTTCTTCTGATTCACCCTCCAGACTTCACCTTCTCCTTCTCCTTCTTCTACTTCTTCTGCTTCTCCCTCCAGACTTCACCTTCTCCTTCTCCTTCTTCTGCTTCTTCTGATTCACCCTCCAGACTTCACCTTCTCCTTCTCTTTCTTCTGCTTCTTCTGATTCACCCTCCAGACTTCACCTCCTCCTTCTCCTTCTTCTGATTCTTCTGATTCACCCTCCAGACTTCACCTTCTCCTTCTCCTTCTTCTGCTTCTTCTGATTCACCCTCCTGACTTCACCTTCTCCTTCTCCTTCTTCTACTTCTTCTGATTCACCCTCCTGACTTCACCTTCTCCTTCTCCTTCTTCTACTTTTCTGCTTCACCCTCCAGACTTCACCTTCTCCTTCTCCTTCTTCTACTTCTTCTGATTCACCCTCCAGACTTCACCTTCTCCTTCTCCTTCTTTTGCTTCTTCTGCTTCACACTCCAGACTTCACCTTCTCCTTCTCCTTCTTCTGCTTCTTCTGATTCACCCTCCTTACTTCACCTTCTCCTTCTCCTTCTTCTGCTTCTTCTGATTCACCCTCCTGACTTCACCTTCTCCTTCTCCTTCTTCTGCTTCTTCTGTTTCACCCTCCAGACTTCACCTTCTCCTTCTCCTTCTTCTGCTTCTTCTGATTCACCCTCCAGACTTCACCTTCTCCTTCTCCTTCTTCTGCTTCTTCTGATTCACCCTCCAGACTTCACCTTCTCCTTCTCCTTCTTCTACTTCTTCTGATTCACCCTCCAGACTTCACCTTCTCCTTCTCCTTCTTCTGCTTCTTCTGATTCACCCTCCAGACTTCACCTTCTCCTTCTCCTTCGTCTACTTCTTCTGATTCACCCTCCAGACTACACCTTCTCCTTCTCCTTCTTCTACTTTTCTGCTTCACCCTCCAGACTTCACCTTCTCCTTCTCCTTCTTCTACTTCTTCTGATTCACCCTCCAGACTTCACCTTCTCCTTCTCCTTCTTTTGCTTCTTCTGCTTCACACTCCAGACTTCACCTTCTCCTTCTCCTTCTTCTGCTTCTTCTGATTCACCCTCCTTACTTCACCTTCTCCTTCTCCTTCTTCTGCTTCTTCTGATTCACCCTCCTGACTTCACCTTCTCCTTCTCCTTCTTCTGCTTCTTCTGTTTCACCCTCCAGACTTCACCTTCTCCTTCTCCTTCTTCTGCTTCTTCTGATTCACCCTCCAGACTTCACCTTCTCCTTCTCCTTCTTCTGCTTCTTCTGATTCACCCTCCAGACTTCACCTTCTCCTTCTCCTTCTTCTACTTCTTCTGATTCACCCTCCAGACTTCACCTTCTCCTTCTCCTTCTTCTGCTTCTTCTGATTCACCCTCCAGACTTCACCTTCTCCTTCTCCTTCGTCTACTTCTTCTGATTCACCCTCCAGACTACACCTTCTCCTTCTCCTTCTTCTACTTCTTCTGATTCACCCTCCAGCCTTCACCTTCTCCTTCTCCTTCTTCTGCTTCTTCTGATTCACCCTCCAGACTTCACCTTCTCCTTCTCCTTCGTCTACTTCTTCTGATTCACCCTCCAGACTACACCTTCTCCTTCTCCTTCTTCTACTTCTTCTGATTCACCCTCCAGACTTCACCTTCTCCTTCTCCTTCTTCTGTTTCTTCTGATTCACCCTCCAGACTTCACCTTCTCCTTCTCCTTCTTCTACTTCTTCTGATTCACCCTCCAGACTTCACCTTCTCCTTCTCCTTCTTCTACTTCTTCTGATTCACCCTCCAGACTTTACCTTCTCCTTCTCCTTCTTCTACTTCTTCTGCTTCTCCCTCCAGACTTCACCTTCTCCTTCTCCTTCTTCTGCTTCTTCTGATTCACCCTCCAGACTTCACCTTCTCCTTCTCCTTCTTCTACTTCTTCTGATTCACCCTCCAGACTCCACCTTCTACTTCTCCTTCTTCTACTTCTTCTGATTCACCCTCCAGACTTCACCTTCTCCTTCTCCTTCTTCTACTTCTTCCGATTCACCCTCCTGACTTCACCTTCTCCTTCTCCTTCTTCTGCTTCCTCTGCTTCACCCTCCAGACTTCACCTTCTCCTTCTCCTTCTTCTGCTTCTTCTGCTTCGCCCTCCAGACATCACCTTCTCCTTCTCCTTCTTCTGCTTCTTCTGCTTCACCCTCCAGACTTCACCTTCTCCTTCTTCTTCTGCTTCTTCTGCTTCACCCTCCAGACTTCACCTTCTCCTTCTCCTTCTTCTGCTTGTTCTGCTGCGCCCTCCAGACTTCACCTTCTCCTTCTCCTTCTTCTGCTTCTTCTGCTTCACCCTCCTGACTTCACCTTCTCCTTCTCCTTCTTCTACTTCTTCTGTTTCACCCCCCTGACTTCACCTGCTCCTTCTCCTTCTTCTGCTTCTTCTGATTCACCCTCCTAACTTTACCTTCTCCTTCTCCTTCTTCTGCTTCTTCTGATTCACCCTCCTGACTTCACCTTCTCCTTCTCCTTCTTCTGCTTCTTCTAATTCACCCTCCAGACTTCACCTTCTCCTTCTCCTTCTTCTGCTTCTTCTGATTCACCCTCCAGACTTCACCTTCTCCTTCTCCTTCTTCTGCTTCTTCTGATTGACCCTCCAGACCTCACCTTCTCCTTCTCCTTCTTCTACTTCTTCTGATTCACCCTCCAGACTTCATCTTCTCCTTCTCCTTCTTCTGCTTCTTCTGATTCACCCTCCAGACTTCACCTTCTCCTTCTCCTTCTTCTGCTCTTCTGATTCACCCTCCAGACTTCACCTTCTCCTTCTCCTTCTTCTACTTCTTCTGATTCACCCTCCTGACTTCACCTTCTCCTTCTTCTGCTTCTTCTGCTTCACCCTCCAGACTTCACCTTCTCCTGCTCCTTCTTCTGCTTCTTCTGCTTCACCCTCCAGACTTCACCTTCTCCTTCTCCTTCTTCTGCTTCTTCTGCTTCACCCTCCTGACTTCACCTTCTCCTTCTCCTTCTTCTACTTCTTCTGATTCACCCTCCAGACTTCACCTTCTCCTTCTCCTTCTTCTGCTTCTTCTGCTTCACCCTCCAGACTTCACCTTCTCCTTCTCCTTCTTCTGCTTCTTCTGCTTCGCCCTCCAGACTTCACCTTCTCCTTCTCCATCTTTTGCTTCTTCTGCTTCACTCTCCTGACTTCACCTTCTCCTTCTCCTTCTTCTACTTCTTCTGATTCACCCTCCAGACTTCACCTTCTCCTTCTCCTTCTTCTGCTTCTTCTGCTTCACCCTCCAGACTTCAGCTTCTCCTTCTCCTTCTTCTGCTTCTTCTGCTGCGCCCTCCAGACTTCACCTTCTCCTTCTCCTTCTTCTGCTTCTTCTGCTTCACCGTCCTGACTTCACCTTCTCCTTCTCCTTCTTCTACTTCTTCTGCTTCACCCCCCTGACTTCACCTGCTCCTTCTCCTTCTTCTGCTTCTTCTGATTCACCCTCCTAACTTCACCTTCTCCTTCTCCTTCTTCTGCTTCTTCTGATTCACCCTCCTGACTTCACCTTCTCCTTCTCCTTCTTCTGCTTCTTCTGATTCACCCTCCAGACCTCACCTTCTCCTTCTCCTTCTTCTGCTTCTTCTGTTTCACTCTCCAGACTTCACCTTCTCCTTCTCCTTCTTCTGCTTCTTCTGATTCACCCTCCAGACTTCACCTTCTCCTTCTCCTTCTTCTGCTTCTTCTGATTCACCCTCCAGACTTCACCTTCTCCTTCTCCTTCTTCTACTTCTTCTGATTCACCCTCCAGACTTCACCTTCTCCTTCTCCTTCTTCTACTTCTTCAGATTCACCCTCCAGTCTTCACCTTCTCCTACTCCTTCTTCTGTTTCTTCTGCTTCACCCTCCAGACTTCACCTTCTCCTTCTCTTTCTTCTGCTTCTTCTGATTCACCCTCCAGACTTCACCCTCTCCTTCTCCTTCTTCTGATTCTTCTGATTCACCCTCCAGACTTAACCTTCTCCTTCTCCTTCTTCTGCTTCTTCTGATTCACCCTCCAGACTTCACCTTCTCCTTCTCCTTCTTCTGCTTCTTCTGCTTCACCCTCCTGACTTCACCTTCTCCTTCTCCTTCTTCTACTTCTTCTGTTTCACCCCCCTGACTTCACCTGCTCCTTCTCCTTCTTCTGCTTCTTCTGATTCACCCTCCTAACTTTACCTTCTCCTTCTCCTTCTTCTGCTTCTTCTGATTCACCCTCCTGACTTCACCTTCTCCTTCTCCTTCTTCTGCTTCTTCTAATTCACCCTCCAGACTTCACCTTCTCCTTCTCCTTCTTCTGCTTCTTCTGATTCACCCTCCAGACTTCACCTTCTCCTTCTCCTTCTTCTGCTTCTTCTGATTGACCCTCCAGACCTCACCTTCTCCTTCTCCTTCTTCTACTTCTTCTGATTCACCCTCCAGACTTCATCTTCTCCTTCTCCTTCTTCTGCTTCTTCTGATTCACCCTCCAGACTTCACCTTCTCCTTCTCCTTCTTCTGCTCTTCTGATTCACCCTCCAGACTTCACCTTCTCCTTCTCCTTCTTCTACTTCTTCTGATTCACCCTCCTGACTTCACCTTCTCCTTCTTCTGCTTCTTCTGCTTCACCCTCCAGACTTCACCTTCTCCTGCTCCTTCTTCTGCTTCTTCTGCTTCACCCTCCAGACTTCACCTTCTCCTTCTCCTTCTTCTGCTTCTTCTGCTTCACCCTCCTGACTTCACCTTCTCCTTCTCCTTCTTCTACTTCTTCTGATTCACCCTCCAGACTTCACCTTCTCCTTCTCCTTCTTCTGCTTCTTCTGCTTCACCCTCCAGACTTCACCTTCTCCTTCTCCTTCTTCTGCTTCTTCTGCTTCGCCCTCCAGACTTCACCTTCTCCTTCTCCATCTTTTGCTTCTTCTGCTTCACTCTCCTGACTTCACCTTCTCCTTCTCCTTCTTCTACTTCTTCTGATTCACCCTCCAGACTTCACCTTCTCCTTCTCCTTCTTCTGCTTCTTCTGCTTCACCCTCCAGACTTCAGCTTCTCCTTCTCCTTCTTCTGCTTCTTCTGCTGCGCCCTCCAGACTTCACCTTCTCCTTCTCCTTCTTCTGCTTCTTCTGCTTCACCGTCCTGACTTCACCTTCTCCTTCTCCTTCTTCTACTTCTTCTGCTTCACCCCCCTGACTTCACCTGCTCCTTCTCCTTCTTCTGCTTCTTCTGATTCACCCTCCTAACTTCACCTTCTCCTTCTCCTTCTTCTGCTTCTTCTGATTCACCCTCCTGACTTCACCTTCTCCTTCTCCTTCTTCTGCTTCTTCTGATTCACCCTCCAGACCTCACCTTCTCCTTCTCCTTCTTCTGCTTCTTCTGTTTCACTCTCCAGACTTCACCTTCTCCTTCTCCTTCTTCTGCTTCTTCTGATTCACCCTCCAGACTTCACCTTCTCCTTCTCCTTCTTCTGCTTCTTCTGATTCACCCTCCAGACTTCACCTTCTCCTTCTCCTTCTTCTACTTCTTCTGATTCACCCTCCAGACTTCACCTTCTCCTTCTCCTTCTTCTACTTCTTCAGATTCACCCTCCAGTCTTCACCTTCTCCTACTCCTTCTTCTGTTTCTTCTGCTTCACCCTCCAGACTTCACCTTCTCCTTCTCTTTCTTCTGCTTCTTCTGATTCACCCTCCAGACTTCACCCTCTCCTTCTCCTTCTTCTGATTCTTCTGATTCACCCTCCAGACTTAACCTTCTCCTTCTCCTTCTTCTGCTTCTTCTGATTCACCCTCCAGACTTCACCTTCTCCTTCTCCTTCTTCTGCTTCTTCTGATTCACCCTCCAGACTTCATCTTCTCCTTCTCCTTCTTCTGCTTCTTCTGATTCACCCTCCAGACTTCACCTTCTCCTTCTCCTTCTTCTGCTTCTTCTGATTCACCCTCCAGACTTCACCTTCTCCTTCTCCTTCTTCTACTTCTTCTGATTCACCCTCCAGACTTCACCTTCTCCTTCTCCTTCTTCTACTTCTTCAGATTCACCCTCCAGTCTTCACCTTCTCCTTCTCCTTCTTCTGTTTCTTCTGCTTCACCCTCCAGACTTCACCTTCTCCTTCTCTTTCTTCTGCATCTTCTGATTCACCCTCCAGACTTCACCTTCTCCTTCTCCTTCTTCTGATTCTTCTGATTCACCCTCCAGACTTCACCTTCTCCTTCTCCTTCTTCTGCTTCTTCTGATTCACCCTCCTGACTTCACCTTCTCCTTCTCCTTCTTCTACTTCTTCTGTTTCACCCTCCTGACTTCACCTTCTCCTTCTCCTTCTTCTACTTCTTCTGCTTCACCCTCCAGACTTCACCTTCTCCTTCTCCTTCTTCTACTTCTTCTGCTTCACACTCCAGACTTCACCTTCTCCTTCTCCTTCTTCTGCTTCTTCTGATTCACCCTCCTTACTTCACCTTCTCCTTCTCCTTCTTCTGCTTCTTCTGATTCACCCTCCTGACTTCACCTTCTCCTTCTCCTTATTCTGCTTCTTCTGTTTCACCCTTCAGACTTCACCTTCTCCTTCTCCTTCTTCTGCTTCTTCTGATTCATCCTCCAGACTTCACCTTCTCCTTCTCCTTCTTCTGCTTCTTCTGATTCACCCTCCAGACTTCACCTTCTCCTTCTCCTTCTTCTACTTCTTCTGATTCACCCTCCAGACTTCACCTTCTCCTTCTCCTTCTTCTGCTTCTTCTGATTCACCCTCCAGACTTCACCTTCTCCTTCTCCTTCGTCTACTTCTTCTGATTCACCCTCCAGACTACACCTTCTCCTTCTCCTTCTTCTACTTCTTCTGATTCACCCTCCAGACTTCACCTTCTCCTTCTCCTTCTTCTGTTTCTTCTGATTCCCCCTCCAGACTTCAGCTTCTCCTTCTCCTTCTTCTACTTCTTCTGATTCACCCTCCAGACTTCACCTTCTCCTTCTCCTTCTTCTACTTCTTCTGATTCACCCTCCAGACTTCACCTTCTCCTTCTCCTTCTTCTACTTCTTCTGCTTCTCCCTCCAGACTTCACCTTCTCCTTCTCCTTCTTCTGCTTCTTCTGATTCACCCTCCAGACTTCACCTTCTCCTTCTCCTTCTTCTACTTCTTCTGATTCACCCTCCAGACTTCACCTTCTCCTTCTCCTTCTTCTACTTCTTCTGATTCACCCTCCAGACTTCACCTTCTCCTTCTCCTTCTTCTACTTCTTCCGATTCACCCTCCTGCCTTCACCTTCTCCTTCTCCTTCTTCTGCTTCTTCTGCTTCACCCTCCTGACTTCACCTTCTCCTTCTCCTTCTTCTACTTCTTCTGATTCACCCTCCAGACTTCACCTTCTCCTTCTCCTTCTTCTGCTTCTTCTGCTTCACCCTCCAGACTTCACCTTCTCCTTCTCCTTCTTCTGCTTCTTCTGATTCGCCCTCCAGACATCACCTTCTCCTTCTCCTTCTTCTGCTTCTGCTGCTTCACCCTCCAGACTTCACCTTCTCCTTCTCCTTCTTCTGCTTCTTCTGCTTCACTCTCCTGACTTCACCTTCTCCTTCTCCTTCTTCTACTTCTTCTGATTCACCCTCCAGACTTCACCTTCTCCTTCTCCTTCTTCTGCTTCTTCTGCTTCACCCTCCAGACTTCACCTTCTCCTTCTCCTTCTTCTGCTTCTTCTGCTGCGCCCTCCAGACTTCACCTTCTCCTTGTCCTTCTTCTGCTTCTTCTGCTTCACCCTCCTGACTTTACCTTCTCCTTCTCCTTCTTCTACTTCTTCTGTTTCACCCCCCTGACTTCACCTGCTCCTTCTCCTTCTTCTGCTTCTTCTGATTCACCCTCCTAACTTTACCTTCTCCTTCTCCTTCTTCTGCTTCTTCTGATTCACCCTCCTGACTTCACCTTCTCCTTCTCCTTCTTCTGCTTCTTCTAATTCACCCTCCAGACTTCACCTTCTCCTTCTCCTTCTTCTGCTTCTTCTGATTCAACCTCCAGACTTCACCTTCTCCTTCTCCTTCTTCTGCTTCTTCTGATTGACCCTCCAGACCTCACCTTCTCCTTCTCCTTCTTCTACTTCTTCTGATTCACCCTCCAGACTTCATCTTCTCCTTCTCCTTCTTCTGCTTCTACAGATTCACCCTCCAGACTTCACCTTCTCCTTCTCCTTCTTCTGCTTCTTCTGATTCACCCTCCAGAATTCACCTTCTCCTTCTCCTTCTTCTACTTCTTCTGATTCACCCTCCTGACTTCACCTTCTCCTTCTCCTTCTTCTGCTTCTTCTGCTTCACCCTCCAGACTTCACCTTCTCCTGCTCCTTCTTCTGCTTCTTCTGCTTCACCCTCCAGACTTCACCTTCTCCTTCTCCTTCTTCTGCTTCTTCTGCTTCACCCTCCTGACTTCACCTTCTCCTTCTCCTTCTTCTACTTCTTCTGATTCACCCTCCAGACTTCACCTTCTCCTTCTCCTTCTTCTGCTTCTTCTGCTTCACCCTCCAGACTTCACCTTCTCCTTCTCCTTCTTCTGCTTCTTCTGCTTCGCCCTCCAGACTTCACCTTCTCCTTCTCCATCTTCTGCTTCTTCTTTTTCACTCTCCTGACTTCACCTTCTCCTTCTCCTTCTTCTACTTCTTCTGATTCACCCTCCAGACTTCACCTTCTCCTTCTCCTTCTTCTGCTTCTTCTGCTTCACCCTCCAGACTTCAGCTTCTCCTTCTCCTTCTTCTGCTTCTTCTGCTGCGCCCTCCAGACTTCACCTTCTCCTTCTCCTTCTTCTGCTTCTTCTGCTTCACCGTCCTGACTTCACCTTCTCCTTCTCCTTCTTCTACTTCTTCTGCTTCACCCCCCTGACTTCACCTGCTCCTTCTCCTTTTTCTGCTTCTTCTGATTCACCCTCCTAACTTCACCTTCTCCTTCTCCTTCTTCTGCGTCTTCTGATTCACCCTCCTGACTTCACCTTCTCCTTCTCCTTCTTCTGCTTCTTCTGATTCACCCTCCAGACTTCACCTTCTCCTTCTCCTCCTTCTGCTTCTTCTGTTTCACCCTCCAGACTTCACCTTCTCCTTCTCCTTCTTCTGCTTCTTCTGATACACCCTCCAGACTTCATCTTCTCCTTCTCCTTCTTCTGCTTCTTCTGATTCACCCTCCAGACTTCACCTTCTCCTTCTCCTTCTTCTGCTTCTTCTGATTCACCCTCCAGACTTCACCTTCTCCTTCTCCTTCTTCTACTTCTTCTGATTCACCCTCCAGACTTCACCTTCTCCTTCTCCTTCTCCTACTTCTTCAGATTCACCCTCCAGTCTTCACCTTCTCCTTCTCCTTCTTCTGTTTCTTCTGCTTCACCCTCCAGACTTCACCTTCTCCTTCTCTTTCTTCTGCTTCTTCTGATTCACCCTCCAGACTTCACCTTCTCCTTCTCCTTCTTCTGATTCTTCTGATTCACCCTCCAGACTTCACCTTCTCCTTCTCCTTCTTCTGCTTCTTCTGATTCACCCTCCAGACTTCACCTTCTCCTTCTCCTTCTTCTTCTTCTTCTGATTCACCCTCCAGACTTCATCTTCTCCTTCTCCTTCTTCTGCTTCTTCTGATACACCCTCCAGACTTCACCTTCTCCTTCTCCTTCTTCTGCTTCTTCTGATTCACCCTCCAGACTTCACCTTCTCCTTCTCCTTCTTCTACTTCTTCTGATTCACCCTCCAGACTTCACCTTCTCCTTCTCCTTCTTCTACTTCTTCAGATTCACCCTCCAGTCTTCACCTTCTCCTTCTCCTTCTTCTGTTTCTTCTGCTTCACCCTCCAGACTTCACCTTCTCCTTCTCCTTCTTCTACTTCTTCTGATTCACCCTCCAGACTTCACCTTCTCCTTCTCCTTCTTCTGCTTCTTCTTATTCACCCTCCAGACTTCACCTTCTCCTTCTCCTTCGTCTACTTCTTCTGATTCACCCTCCAGACTACACCTTCTCCTTCTCCTTCTTCTACTTCTTCTGATTCACCCTCCAGATTTCACCTTCTCCTTCTCCTTCTTCTACTTCTTCTGATTCACCCTCCAGACTTCACCTTCTCCTTCTCCTTCTTCTACTTCTTCTGATTCACCCTCCAGACTTCACCTTCTCCTTCTCCTTCTTCTACTTCTTCTGCTTCTCCCTCCAGACTTCACCTTCTCCTTCTCCTTCTTCTGCTTCTTCTGATTCACCCTCCAGACTTCACCTTCTCATTCTCCTTCTTCTACTTCTTCTGATTCACCCTCCAGACTTCACCTTCTCCTTCTCCTTCTTCTACTTCTTCTGATTCACCCTCCAGACTTCACCTTCTCCTTCTCCTTCTTCTACTTCTTCCGATTCACCCTCCTGACTTCACCTTCTCCTTCTCCTTCTTCTGCTTCTTCTGCTTCACCCTCCTGACTTCACCTTCTCCTTCTCCTTCTTCTACTTCTTCTGATTCACCCTCCAGACTTCACCTTCTCCTTCTCCTTCTTCTGCTTCTTCTGCTTCACCCTCCAGACTTCACCTTCTCCTTCTCCTTCTTCTGCTTCTTCTGCTTCGCCCTCCAGACATCACCTTCTCCTTCTCCTTCTTCTGCTTCTTCTGCTTCACCCTCCAGACTTCACCATCTCCTTCTCCTTCTTCTGCTTCTTCTGCTTCACTCTCCTGACTTCACCTTCTCCTTCACCTTCTTCTACTTCTTCTGATTCACCCTCCAGACTTCGCCTTCTCCTTCTCCTTCTTCTGCTTCTTCTGCTTCACCCTCCAGACTTCACCTTCTCCTTCTCCTTCTTCTGCTTCTTCTGCTGCGCCCTCCAGACTTCACCTTCTCCTTCTCCTTCTTCTGCTTCTTCTGCTTCACCCTCCTGACTTCACCTTCTCCTTCTCCTTCTTCTACTTCTTCTGCTTCACCCCCCTGACTTCACCTGCTCCTTCTCCTTCTTCTGCTTCTTCTGATTCACCCTCCTAACTTTACCTTCTCCTTCTCCTTCTTCTGCTTCTTCTGATTCCCCCTCCTGACTTCACCTTCTCCTTCTGCTTCTTCTGCTTCTTCTGATTCACCCTCCAGACTTCACCTTCTCCTTCTCCTTCTTCTGCTTGTTCTGATTGACCCTCCAGACCTCATCTTCTCCTTCTCCTTCTTCTACTTCTTCTGATTCACCCTCCAGACTTCATCTTCTCCTTCTCCTTCTTCTGCTTCTTCTGATTCACCCTCCAGACTTCACCTTCTCCTTCTCCTTCTTCTGCTTCTTCTGATTCACCCTCCAGACTTCACCTTCTCCTTCTCCTTCTTCTACTTCTTCTGATTCACCCTCCTGACTTCACCTTCTCCTTCTCCTTCTTCTGCTTCTTCTGCTTCACCCTCCAGACTTCACCTTCTCCTGCTCCTTCTTCTGCTTCTTCTGCTTCACCCTCCAGACTTCACCTTCTCCTTCTCCTTCTTCTGCTTCTTCTGCTTCACCCTCCTGACTTCACCTTCTCCTTCTCCTTCTTCTACTTCTTCTGATTCACCCTCCAGACTTCACCTTCTCCTTCTCCTTCTTCTGCTTCTTCTGCTTCACCCTCCAGACTTCACCTTCTCCTTCTCCTTCTTCTGCTTCTTCTGCTTCGCCCTCCAGACTTCACCTTCTCCTTCTCCATCTTCTGCTTCTTCTGCTTCACCCCCCTGACTTCACCTGCTCCTTCTCCTTCTTCTGCTTCTTCTGATTCACCCTCCTAACTACACCTTCTCCTTCTCCTTCTTCTACGTCTTCTGATTCACCCTCCTGACTTCACCTTCTCCTTCTCCTTCTTCTGCTTCTTCTGATTCACCCTCCAGACTTCACCTTCTCCTTCTCCTTCTTCTGTTTCTTCTGATTCACCCTCCAGACTTCACCTTCTCCTTCTCCTTCTTCTGCTTCTTCTGATTCACCCTCCAGACTTCATCTTCTCCTTCTCCTTCTTCTGCTTCTTCTGATTCACCCTCCAGACTTCACCTTCTCCTTCTCCTTCTTCTGCTTCTTCTGATTCACCCTCCAGACTTCACCTTCTCCTTCTCCTTCTTCTACTTCTTCTGATTCACCCTCCAGACTTCACCTTCTCCTTCTCCTTCTTATACTTCTTCAGATTCACCCTCCAGTCTTCACCTTCTCCTTCTCCTTCTTCTGTTTCTTCTGCTTCACCCTCCAGACTTCACCTTCTTCTTCTCTTTCTTCTGCTTCTTCTGATTCACCCTCCAGACTTCACCTTCTCCTTCTCCTTCTTCTGATTCTTCTGATTCACCCTCCAGACTTCACCTTCTCATTCTCCTTCTTCTGCTTCTTCTGATTCACCCTCCTGACTTCACCTTCTCCTTCTCCTTCTTCTACTTCTTCTGCTTCACCATTCAGACTTCACCTTCTCCTTCTCCTTCTTCTACTTCTTCTGATTCACCCTCCAGACTTCACCTTCTCCTTCTCCTTCTTCTGCTTCTTCTGATTCACCCTCCAGACTTCACCTTCTCCTTCTCCTTATTCTGCTTCTTCTGATTCACCCTCCAGACTTCACCTTCTCCTTCTCCTTCTTCTGCTTCTTCTGATTCACCCTCCAGACTTCACCTTCTCCTTCTCCTTCTTCTGCTTCTTCTGATTCACCCTCCAGACTTCACCTTCTCCTTCTCCTTCTTCTGCTTCTTCTGATTCACCCTCCAGACTTCACCTTCTCCTTCTCCTTCTTCTACTCCTTCTGATTCACCCTCCAGACTTCACCTTCTCCTTCTCCTTCTTCTGCTTCTTCTGATTCACCCTCCAGACTTCACCTTCTCCTTCTCCTTCTTCTGCTTCTTCTGATTCACCCTGCAGACTTCACCTTCTCCTTCTCCTTCTTCTGTTTCTTCTGTTTCACCCTCCAGACTTCACCTTCTCCTTCTCCTTCTTCTGCTTCTTCTGATTCACCCTCCAGACTTCACCTTCTCCTTCTCCTTCTTCTACTTCTTCTGCTTCACCCTCCAGACTACACCTTCTCCTTCTCCTTCTTCTACTTCTTCTGATTCACCCTCCAGACTTCACCTTCTCCTTCTCCTTCTTCTGCTTCTTCTGATTCACCCTCCAGACTTCACCTTCTCCTTCTCCTTATTCTGCTTCTTCTGATTCACCCTCCAGACTTCACCTTCTCCTTCTCCTTCTTCTGCTTCTTCTGATTCACCCTCCAGACTTCACCTTCTCCTTCTCCTTCTTCTGCTTCTTCTGATTCACCCTCCAGACTTCACCTTCTCCTTCTCCTTCTTCTACTTCTTCTGATTCACCATTCAGACTTCACCTTCTCCTTCTTCTTCTTCTGCTTCTTCTGATTCACCCTCCTGACTTCACCTTCTCCTTCTCCTTCTTCTACATCTTCTGATTCACCCTCCTGACTTCACCTTCTCCTTCTTCTACTTCTTCTGCTTCAACCTCCAGACTTCACCTTCTCCTTCTCCTTCTTCTACTTCTTCTGATTCACCCTCCAGACTTCACCTTCTCCTTCTCCTTCTTCTACTTCTTCTGATTCACCCTCCAGACTTCACCTTCTCCTTCTCCTTCTTCTGCTTCTTCTGATTGACCCTCCAGACCTCATCTTCTCCTTCTCCTTCTTCTACTTCTTCTGATTCACCCTCCAGACTTCATCTTCTCCTTCTCCTTCTTCTGCTTCTTCTGATTCACCCTCCAGACTTCACCTTCTCCTTCTCCTTCTTCTGCTTCTTCTGATTCACCCTCCAGACTTCACCTTCTCCTTCTCCTTCTTCTACTTCTTCTGATTCACCCTCCTGACTTCACCTTCTCCTTCTCCTTCTTCTGCTTCTTCTGCTTCACCCTCCAGACTTCACCTTCTCCTGCTCCTTCTTCTGCTTCTTCTGCTTCACCCTCCAGACTTCACCTTCTCCTTCTCCTTCTTCTGCTTCTTCTGCTTCACCCTCCTGACTTCACCTTCTCCTTCTCCTTCTTCTACTTCTTCTGATTCACCCTCCAGACTTCACCTTCTCCTTCTCCTTCTTCTGCTTCTTCTGCTTCACCCTCCAGACTTCACCTTCTCCTTCTCCTTCTTCTGCTTCTTCTGCTTCGCCCTCCAGACTTCACCTTCTCCTTCTCCATCTTCTGCTTCTTCTGCTTCACCCCCCTGACTTCACCTGCTCCTTCTCCTTCTTCTGCTTCTTCTGATTCACCATCCTAACTACACCTTCTCCTTCTCCTTCTTCTACTTCTTCTGATTCACCCTCCTGACTTCACCTTCTCCTTCTCCTTCTTCTGCTTCTTCTGATTCACCCTCCAGACTTCACCATCTCCTTCTCCTTCTTCTGTTTCTTCTGATTCACCCTCCAGACTTCACCTTCTCCTTCTCCTTCTTCTGCTTCTTCTGATTCACCCTCCAGACTTCATCTTCTCCTTCTCCTTCTTCTGCTTCTTCTGATTCACCCTCCAGACTTCACCTTCTCCTTCTCCTTCTTATACTTCTTCAGATTCACCCTCCAGTCTTCACCTTCTCCTTCTCCTTCTTCTGTTTCTTCTGCTTCACCCTCCAGACTTCACCTTCTTCTTCTCTTTCTTCTGCTTCTTCTGATTCACCCTCCAGACTTCACCTTCTCCTTCTCCTTCTTCTGATTCTTCTGATTCACCCTCCAGACTTCACCTTCTCATTCTCCTTCTTCTGCTTCTTCTGATTCACCCTCCTGACTTCACCTTCTCCATCTCCTTCTTCTACTTCTTCTGATTCACCCTCCTGACTTCACCTTCTCCTTCTCCTTCTTCTACTTCTTCTGCTTCACCATCCAGACTTCACCTTCTCCTTCTCCTTCTTCTACTTCTTCTGATTCACCCTCCAGACTTCACCTTCTCCTTCTCCTTCTTCTGCTTCTTCTGATTCACCCTCCAGACTTCACCTTCTCCTTCTCCTTATTCTGCTTCTTCTGATTCACCCTCCAGACTTCACCTTCTCCTTCTCCTTCTTCTGCTTCTTCTGATTCACCCTCCAGACTTCACCTTCTCCTTCTCCTTCTTCTGCTTCTTCTGATTCACCCTCCAGACTTCACCTTCTCCTTCTCCTTCTTCTGCTTCTTCTGATTCACCCTCCAGACTTCACCTTCTCCTTCTCCTTCTTCTACTCCTTCTGATTCACCCTCCAGACTTCACCTTCTCCTTCTCCTTCTTCTGCTTCTTCTGATTCACCCTCCAGACTTCACCTTCTCCTTCTCCTTATTCTGCTTCTTCTGATTCACCCTCCAGACTTCACCTTCTCCTTCTCCTTCTTCTGCTTCTTCTGATTCACCCTGCAGACTTCACCTTCTCCTTCTCCTTCTTCTGTTACTTCTGTTTCACCCTCCAGACTTCACCTTCTCCTCTCCTTCTTCTGCTTCTTCTGATTCACCCTCCAGACTTCACCTTCTCCTTCTCCTTCTTCTACTTCTTCTGCTTCCCCCTCCAGACTACACCTTCTCCTTCTCCTTCTTCTACTTCTTCTGATTCACCCTCCAGACTTCACCTTCTCCTTCTCCTTCTTCTGCTTCTTCTGATTCACCCTCCAGACTTCACCTTCTCCTTCTCCTTATTCTGCTTCTTCTGATTCACCCTCCAGACTTCACCTTCTCCTTCTCCTTCTTCTGCTTCTTCTGATTCACCCTCCAGACTTCACCTTCTCCTTCTCCTTCTTCTGCTTCTTCTGATTCACCCTCCAGACTTCACCTTCTCCTTCTCCTTCTTCTACTTCTTCTGATTCACCCTTCAGACTTCACCTTCTCCTTCTCCTTCTTCTGCTTCTTCTGATTCACCCTCCTGACTTCACCTTCTCCTTTTCCTTCTTCTACATCTTCTGATTCACCCTCCTGACTTCACCTTCTCCTTCTCCTTCTTCTACTTCTTCTGCTTCACCCTCCAGACTTCACCTTCTCCTTCTCCTTCTTCTACTTCTTCTGATTCACCCTCCAGACTTCACCTTCTCCTTCTCCTTCTTCTACTTCTTCTGATTCACCCTCCAGACTTCACCTTCTCCTTCTCCTTCTTCTACTTCTTCTGATTCACCCTCCAGACTTCACCTTCTCATTCTCCTTCTTCTGCTTCTTCTGTTTCACCCTCCAGACTTCACCTTCTCCTTCTCCTTATTCTGCTTCTTCTGAATCACCCTCCAGACTTCACCTTCTCCTTCTCCTTCTTCTGCTTCTTCTGATTCACCCTCCAGACTTCACCTTCTCCTTCTCCTTCTTCTGCTTCTTCTGATTCACCCTCCAGACTTCACCTTCTCCTTCTCCTTCTTCTACTTCTTCTGATTCACCCTCCAGACTTCACCTTCTCCATCTCCTTCTTCTGCTTCTTCTGATTCACCCTCCAGACTTCACCTTCTCCTTCTCCTTCGTCTACTTCTTCTGATTCACCCTCCAGACTTCACCTTCTCCTTCTCCTTCTTCTGCTTCTTCTGATTCACCCTCCAGACTTCACCTTCTCCTTCTCCTTCTTCTACTTCTTCTGATTCACCCTCCAGACTTCACCTTCTCCTTCTCTTTCTTCTGCTTCTTCTGATTCACCCTCCAGACTTCACCTTCTCCTTCTCCTTCTTCTGATTCTTCTGATTCACCCTCCAGACTTCACCTTCTCCTTCTCCTTCTTCTGCTTCTTCTGATTCACCCTCCTGACTTCACCTTCTCCTTCTCCTTCTTCTACATCTTCTGATTCACCCTCCTGACTTCACCTTCTCCTTCTCCTTCTTCTACTTCTTCTGCTTCACCCTCCAGACTTCAGCTTCTCCTTCTCCTTCTTCTACTTCTTCTGATTCACCCTCCAGACTTCACCTTCTCCTTCTCCTTCTTCTACTTCTTCAGATTCACCCTCCAGACTTCACCTTCTCCTTCTCCTTCTTCTACTTCTTCTGATTCACCCTCCAGACTTCACCTTCTCCTTCTCCTTCTTCTACTTCTTCTGATTCACCCTCCAGACTTCATCTTCTCCTTCTCCTTCTTCTGCTTCTTCTGATTCACCCTCCAGACTTCACCTTCTCCTTCTCCTTCTTCTGCTTCTTCTGCTTCACCCTCCAGACTTCACCTTCTCCTTCTCCTTCTTCTGCTTCTTCTGCTTCACCCTCCTGACTTCACCTTCTCCTTCTCCTTCTTCTACTTCTTCTGATTCACCCTCCAGACTTCACCTTCTCCTTCTCCTTCTTCTGCTTCTTCTGCTTCACCCTCCAGACTTCACCTTCTCCTTCTCCTTCTTCTGCTTCTTCTGCTTCACCCTCCAGACTTCACCTTCTCCTTCTCCATCTTCTGCTTCTTCTGCTTCACCCCCCTGACTTCACCTGCTCCTTCTCCTTCTTCTGCTTCTTCTGATTCACCCTCCTAACTACACCTTCTCCTTCTCCTTCTTCTACTTCTTCTGATTCACCCTCCTGACTTCACCTTCTCCTTCTCCTTCTTCTGCTTCTTCTGATTCACCCTCCAGACTTCACCTTCTCCTTCTCCTTCTTCTGTTTCTTCTGATTCACCCTCCAGACTTCACCTTCTCCTTCTCCTTCTTCTGCTTCTTCTGATTCACCCTCCAGACTTCATCTTCTCCTTCTCCTTCTTCTGCTTCTTCTGATTCACCCTCCAGACTTCACCTTCTCCTTCTCCTTCTTCTGCTTCTTCTGATTCACCCTCCAGACTTCACCTTCTCCTTCTCCTTCTTCTACTTCTTCTGATTCACCCTCCAGACTTCACCTTCTCCTTCTCCTTCTTATACTTCTTCAGATTCACCCTCCAGTCTTCACCTTCTCCTTCTCCTTCTTCTGTTTCTTCTGCTTCACCCTCCAGACTTCACCTTCTTCTTCTCTTTCTTCTGCTTCTTCTGATTCACCCTCCAGACTTCACCTTCTCCTTCTCCTTCTTCTGATTCTTCTGATTCACCCTCCAGACTTCACCTTCTCCTTCTCCTTATTCTGCTTCTTCTGATTCACCCTCCAGACTTCACCTTCTCCTTCTCCTTCTTCTGCTTCTTCTGATTCACCCTCCAGACTTCACCTTCTCCTTCTCCTTCTTCTGCTTCTTCTGATTCACCCTCCAGACTTCACCTTCTCCTTCTCCTTCTTCTGCTTCTTCTGATTCACCCTCCAGACTTCACCTTCTCCTTCTCCTTCTTCTGCTTCTTCTGATTCACCCTCCAGACTTCACCTTCTCCTTCTCCTTCTTCTACTCCTTCTGATTCACCCTCCAGACTTCACCTTCTCCTTCTCCTTCTTCTGCTTCTTCTGATTCACCCTCCAGACTTCACCTTCTCCTTCTCCTTATTCTGCTTCTTCTGATTCACCCTCCAGACTTCACCTTCTCCTTCTCCTTCTTCTGCTTCTTCTGATTCACCCTGCAGACTTCACCTTCTCCTTCTCCTTCTTCTGTTACTTCTGTTTCACCCTCCAGACTTCACCTTCTCCTTCTCCTTCTTCTGCTTCTTCTGATTCACCCTCCAGACTTCACCTTCTCCTTCTCCTTCTTCTACTTCTTCTGCTTCACCCTCCAGACTACACCTTCTCCTTCTCCTTCTTCTACTTCTTCTGATTCACCCTCCAGACTTCACCTTCTCCTTCTCCTTCTTCTGCTTCTTCTGATTCACCCTCCAGACTTCACCTTCTCCTTCTCCTTATTCTGCTTCTTCTGATTCACCCTCCAGACTTCACCTTCTCCTTCTCCTTCTTCTGCTTCTTCTGATTCACCCTCCAGACTTCACCTTCTCCTTCTCCTTCTTCTGCTTCTTCTGATTCACCCTCCAGACTTCACCTTCTCCTTCTCCTTCTTCTACTTCTTCTGATTCACCCTTCAGACTTCACCTTCTCCTTCTCCTTCTTCTGCTTCTTCTGATTCACCCTCCTGACTTCACCTTCTCCTTTTCCTTCTTCTACATCTTCTGATTCACCCTTCTGACTTCACCTTCTCCTTCTCCTTCTTCTACTTCTTCTGCTTCACCCTCCAGACTTCACCTTCTCCTTCTCCTTCTTCTACTTCTTCTGATTCACCCTCCAGACTTCACCTTCTCCTTCTCCTTCTTCTGCTTCTTCTGATTCACCCTCCAGACTTCACCTTCTCCTTCTCCTTCTTCTGCTTCTTCTGATTCACCCTCCAGACTTCACCTTCTCCTTCTCCTTCTTCTACTTCTTCTGATTCACCCTCCAGACTTCACCTTCTCCATCTCCTTCTTCTGCTTCTTCTGATTCACCCTCCAGACTTCACCTTCTCCTTCTCCTTCGTATACTTCTTCTGATTCTCCCTCCAGACTTCACCTTCTCCTTCTCCTTCTTCTGCTTCTTCTGATTCACCCTCCAGACTTCACCTTCTCCTTCTCCTTCTTCTACTTCTTCTGATTCACCCTCCAGACTTCACCTTCTCCTTCTCTTTCTTCTGCTTCTTCTGATTCACCCTCCAGACTTCACCTTCTCCTTCTCCTTCTTCTGATTCTTCTGATTCACCCTCCAGACTTCACCTTCTCCTTCTCCTTCTTCTGCTTCTTCTGATTCACCCTCCTGACTTTAGCTTCTCCTTCTCCTTCTTCTACATCTTCTGATTCACCCTCCTGACTTCACCTTCTCCTTCTCCTTCTTCTACTTCTTCTGCTTCACCCTCCAGACTTCAGCTTCTCCTTCTCCTTCTTCTACTTCTTCTGATTCACCCTCCAGACTTCACCTTCTCCTTCTCCTTCTTCTACTTCTTCAGATTCACCCTCCAGACTTCACCTTCTCCTTCTCCTTCTTCTACTTCTTCTGATTCACCCTCCAGACTTCACCTTCTCCTTCTCCTTCTTCTACTTCTTCTGATTCACCCTCCAGACTTCATCTTCTCCTTCTCCTTCTTCTGCTTCTTCTGATTCACCCTCCAGACTTCACCTTCTCCTTCTCCTTCTTCTGCTTCTTCTGATTCACCCTCCAGACTTCACCTTCTCCTTCTCCTTCTTCTACTTCTTCTGATTCACCCTCCTGACTTCACCTTCTCCTTCTCCTTCTTCTGCTTCTTCTGCTTCACCCTCCAGACTTCACCTTCTCCTGCTCCTTCTTCTGCTTCTTCTGCTTCACCCTCCAGACTTCACCTTCTCCTTCTCCTTATTCTGCTTCTTCTGATTCACCCTCCAGACTTCACCTTCTCCTTCTCCTTCTTCTACTTCTTCTGATTCACCCTTCAGACTTCACCTTCTCCTTCTCCTTCTTCTGCTTCTTCTGATTCACCCTCCTGACTTCACCTTCTCCTTTTCCTTCTTCTACATCTTCTGATTCACCCTTCTGACTTCACCTTCTCCTTCTCCTTCTTCTACTTCTTCTGCTTCACCCTCCAGACTTCACCTTCTCCTTCTCCTTCTTCTACTTCTTCTGATTCACCCTCCAGACTTCACCTTCTCCTTCTCCTTCTTCTACTTCTTCTGATTCACCCTCCAGACTTCACCTTCTCCTTCTCCTTCTTCTACTTCTTCTGATTCACCCTCCAGACTTCACCTTCTCATTCTCCTTCTTCTGCTTCTTCTGTTTCACCCTCCAGACTTCACCTTCTCCTTCTCCTTATTCTGCTTCTTCTGAATCACCCTCCAGACTTCACCTTCTCCTTCTCCTTCTTCTGCTTCTTCTGATTCACCCTCCAGACTTCACCTTCTCCTTCTCCTTCTTCTGCTTCTTCTGATTCACCCTCCAGACTTCACCTTCTCCTTCTCCTTCTTCTACTTCTTCTGATTCACCCTCCAGACTTCACCTTCTCCATCTCCTTCTTCTGCTTCTTCTGATTCACCCTCCAGACTTCACCTTCTCCTTCTCCTTCGTATACTTCTTCTGATTCTCCCTCCAGACTTCACCTTCTCCTTCTCCTTCTTCTGCTTCTTCTGATTCACCCTCCAGACTTCACCTTCTCCTTCTCCTTCTTCTACTTCTTCTGATTCACCCTCCAGACTTCACCTTCTCCTTCTCTTTCTTCTGCTTCTTCTGATTCACCCTCCAGACTTCACCTTCTCCTTCTCCTTCTTCTGATTCTTCTGATTCACCCTCCAGACTTCACCTTCTCCTTCTCCTTCTTCTGCTTCTTCTGATTCACCCTCCTGACTTTAGCTTCTCCTTCTCCTTCTTCTACATCTTCTGATTCACCCTCCTGACTTCACCTTCTCCTTCTCCTTCTTCTACTTCTTCTGCTTCACCCTCCAGACTTCAGCTTCTCCTTCTCCTTCTTCTACTTCTTCTGATTCACCCTCCAGACTTCACCTTCTCCTTCTCCTTCTTCTACTTCTTCAGATTCACCCTCCAGACTTCACCTTCTCCTTCTCCTTCTTCTACTTCTTCTGATTCACCCTCCAGACTTCACCTTCTCCTTCTCCTTCTTCTACTTCTTCTGATTCACCCTCCAGACTTCATCTTCTCCTTCTCCTTCTTCTGCTTCTTCTGATTCACCCTCCAGACTTCACCTTCTCCTTCTCCTTCTTCTGCTTCTTCTGATTCACCCTCCAGACTTCACCTTCTCCTTCTCCTTCTTCTACTTCTTCTGATTCACCCTCCTGACTTCACCTTCTCCTTCTCCTTCTTCTGCTTCTTCTGCTTCACCTTCCAGACTTCACCTTCTCCTGCTCCTTCTTCTGCTTCTTCTGCTTCACCCTCCAGACTTCACCTTCTCCTTCTCCTTCTTCTGCTTCTTCTGCTTCACCCTCCTGACTTCACCTTCTCCTTCTCCTTCTTCTACTTCTTCTGATTCACCCTCCAGACTTCACCTTCTCCTTCTCCTTCTTCTGCTTCATCTGCTTCACCCTCCAGACTTCACCTTCTCCTTCTCCTTCTTCTGCTTCTTCTGCTTCGCCCTCCAGACTTCACCTTCTCCTTCTCCATCTTCTGCTTCTTCTGCTTCACCCCCCTGACTTCACCTGCTCCTTCTCCTTCTTCTGCTTCTTCTGATTCACCCTCCTAACTACACCTTCTCCTTCTCCTTCTTCTACTTCTTCTGATTCACCCTCCTGACTTCACCTTCTCCTTCTCCTTCTTCTGCTTCTTCTGATTCACCCTCCAGACTTCACCTTCTCCTTCTCCTTCTTCTGTTTCTTCTGATTCACCCTCCAGACTTCACCTTCTCCTTCTCCTTCTCCTGCTTCTTCTGATTCACCCTCCAGACTTCATCTTCTCCTTCTCCTTCTTCTGCTTCTTCTGATTCACCCTCCAGACTTCACCTTCTCCTTCTCCTTCTTCTGCTTCTTCTGATTCACCCTCCAGACTTCACCTTCTCCTTCTCCTTCTTCTACTTCTTCTGATTCACCCTCCAGACTTCACCTTCTCCTTCTCCTTCTTATACTTCTTCAGATTCACCCTCCAGTCTTCACCTTCTCCTTCTCCTTCTTCTGTTTCTTCTGCTTCACCCTCCAGACTTCACCTTCTTCTTCTCTTTCTTCTGCTTCTTCTGATTCACCCTCCAGACTTCACCTTCTCCTTCTCCTTCTTCTGATTCTTCTGATTCACCCTCCAGACTTCACCTTCTCATTCTCCTTCTTCTGCTTCTTCTGATTCACCTTCCTGACTTCACCTTCTCCTTCTCCTTCTTCTACTTCTTCTGATTCACCCTCCTGACTTCACCTTCTCCTTCTCCTTCTTCTACTTCTTCTGCTTCACCATCCAGACTTCACCTTCTCCTTCTCCTTCTTCTACTTCTTCTGATTCACCCTCCAGACTTCACCTTCTCCTTCTCCTTCTTCTGCTTCTTCTGATTCACCCTCCAGACTTCACCTTCTCCTTCTCCTTATTCTGCTTCTTCTGATTCACCCTCCAGACTTCACCTTCTCCTTCTCCTTCTTCTGCTTCTTCTGATTCACCCTCCAGACTTCACCTTCTCCTTCTCCTTCTTCTGCTTCTTCTGATTCACCCTCCAGACTTCACCTTCTCCTTCTCCTTCTTCTGCTTCTTCTGATTCACCCTCCAGACATCACCTTCTCCTTCTCCTTCTTCTACTCCTTCTGATTCACCCTCCAGACTTCACCTTCTCCTTCTCCTTCTTCTGCTTCTTCTGATTCACCCTCCAGACTTCACCTTCTCCTTCTCCTTATTCTGCTTCTTCTGATTCACCCTCCAGACTTCACCTTCTCCTTCTCCTTCTTCTGCTTCTTCTGATTCACCCTGCAGACTTCACCTTCTCCTTCTCCTTCTTCTGTTTCTTCTGTTTCACCCTCCAGACTTCACCTTCTCCTTCTCCTTCTTCTGCTTCTTCTGATTCACCCTCCAGACTTCACCTTCTCCTTCTCCTTCTTCTACTTCTTCTGCTTCACCCTCCAGACTACACCTTCTCCTTCTCCTTCTTCTACTTCTTCTGATTCACCCTCCAGACTTCACCTTCTCCTTCTCCTTCTTCTGCTTCTTCTGATTCACCCTCCAGACTTCACCTTCTCCTTCTCCTTATTCTGCTTCTTCTGATTCACCCTCCAGACTTCACCTTCTCCTTCTCCTTCTTCTGCTTCTTCTGATTCACCCTCCAGACTTCACCTTCTCCTTCTCCTTCTTCTGCTTCTTCTGATTCACCCTCCAGACTTCACCTTCTCCTTCTCCTTCTTCTACTTCTTCTGATTCACCCTTCAGACTTCACCTTCTCCTTCTCCTTCTTCTGCTTCTTCTGATTCACCCTCCTGACTTCACCTTCTCCTTTTCCTTCTTCTACATCTTCTGATTCACCCTCCTGATTTCACCTTCTCCTTCTCCTTCTTCTACTTCTTCTGCTTCACCCTCCAGACTTCACCTTCTCCTTCTCCTTCTTCTACTTCTTCTGATTCACCCTCCAGACTTCACCTTCTCCTTCTCCTTCTTCTACTTCTTCTGATTCACCCTCCAGACTTCACCTTCTCCTTCTCCTTCTTCTACTTCTTCTGATTCACCCTCCAGACTTCACCTTCTCATTCTCCTTCTTCTGCTTCTTCTGTTTCACCCTCCAGACTTCACCTTCTCCTTCTCCTTATTCTGCTTCTTCTGAATCACCCTCCAGACTTCACCTTCTCCTTCTCCTTCTTCTGCTTCTTCTGATTCACCCTCCAGACTTCACCTTCTCCTTCTCCTTCTTCTGCTTCTTCTGATTCACCCTCCAGACTTCACCTTCTCCTTCTCCTTCTTCTACTTCTTCTGATTCACCCTCCAGACTTCACCTTCTCCATCTCCTTCTTCTGCTTCTTCTGATTCACCCTCCAGACTTCACCTTCTCCTTCTCCTTCGTCTACTTCTTCTGATTCACCCTCCAGACTTCACCTTCTCCTTCTCCTTCTTCTGCTTCTTCTGATTCACCCTCCAGACTTCACCTTCTCCTTCTCCTTCTTCTACTTCTTCTGATTCACCCTCCAGACTTCACCTTCTCCTTCTCTTTCTTCTGCTTCTTCTGATTCACCCTCCAGACTTCACCTTCTCCTTCTCCTTCTTCTGATTCTTCTGATTCACCCTCCAGACTTCACCTTCTCCTTCTCCTTCTTCTGCTTCTTCTGATTCACCCTCCTGACTTCACCTTCTCCTTCTCCTTCTTCTACATCTTCTGATTCACCCTCCTGACTTCACCTTCTCCTTCTCCTTCTTCTACTTCTTCTGCTTCACCCTCCACACTTCAGCTTCTCCTTCTCCTTCTTCTACTTCTTCTGATTCACCCTCCAGACTTCATCTTCTCCTTCTCCTTCTTCTGCTTCTTCTGATTCACCCTCCAGACTTCACCTTCTCCTTCTCCTTCTTCTGCTTCTTCTGATTCACCCTCCAGACTTCACCTTCTCCTTCTCCTTCTTCTACTTCTTCAGATTCAACCTCCAGACTTCACCTTCTCCTTCTCCTTCTTCTACTTCTTCTGATTCACCCTCCAGACTTCACCCTCTCCTTCTCCTTCTTCTGCTTCTTCTGATTCACCCTCCAGACTTCACCTTCTCCTTCTCCTTATTCTGCTTCTTCTGAATCACCCTCCAGACTTCACCTTCTCCTTCTCCTTCTTCTGCTTCTTCTGATTCACCCTCCAGACTTCACCTTCTCCTTCTCCTTCTTCTGCTTCTTCTGATTCACCCTCCAGACTTCACCTTCTCCTTCTCCTTCTTCTACTTCTTCTGATTCACCCTCCAGACTTCACCTTCTCCATCTCCTTCTTCTGCTTCTTCTGATTCACCCTCCAGACTTCACCTTCTCCTTCTCCTTCGTCTACTTCTTCTGATTCACCCTCCAGACTACACCTTCTCCTTCTCCTTCTTCTACTTCTTCTGATTCACCCTCCAGACTTCACCTTCTCCTTCTCCTTTTTCTGTTTCTTCTGATTCACCCTCCAGACTTCACCTTCTCCTTCTCCTTCTTCTACTACTTCTGATTCACCCTCCAGACTTCACCTTCTCCTTCTCCTTCTTCTCCTTCTTCTGATTCACCCTCCAGACTTCATCTTCTCCTTCTCCTTCTTCTGCTTCTTCTGATTCACCCTCCAGACTTCACCTTCTCCTTCTCCTTCTTCTGCTTCTTCTGATTCACCCTCCAGACTTCACCTTCTCCTTCTCCTTCTTCTACTTCTTCTGATTCACCCTCCAGACTTCACCTTCTCCTTCTCCTTCTTCTACTTCTTCTGATTCACCCTCCAGTCTTCACCTTCTCCTTCTCCTTCTTCTGTTTCTTCTGCTTCACCCTCCAGACTTCACCTTCTCCTTCTCTTTCTTCTGCTTCTTCTGATTCACCCTCCAGACTTCACCTTCTCCTTCTCCTTCTTCTGATTCTTCTGATTCACCCTCCAGACTTCACCTTCTCCTTCTCCTTCTTCTGCTTCTTCTGATTCACACTCCTGACTTCACCTTCTCCTTCTCCTTCTTCTACTTCTTCTGATTCACCCACCTGACTTCACCTTCTCCTTCTCCTTCTTCTACTTCTTCGGCTTCACCCTCCAGACTTCACCTTCTCCTTCTCCTTCTTCTACTTCTTCTGATTCACCCTCCAGACTTCACCTTCTCCTTCTCCTTCTTCTGCTTCTTCTGATTCACCCTCCAGACTTCACCTTCTCCTTCTCCTTATTCTGCTTCTTCTGATTCACCCTCCAGACTTCACCTTCTCCTTCTCCTTATTCTGCTTCTTCTGATTCTCCCTCCAGACTTCACCTTCTCCTTCTCCTTCCTCTGCTTCTTCTGATTCATCCTCCAGACTTCACCTTCTCCTTCTCCTTCTTCTGATTCTTCTGATTCACCCTCCAGACTTCACCTTCTCCTTTTCCATCTTCTGCTTCTTCCGATTCACCCTCCTGACTTCACCTTCTCCTTCTCCTTCTTCTACTTCTTCTGATTCACCCTCCTGACTTCACCTTCTCCTTCTCCATCTTCTAATTCTTCTGCTTCACCCTCCAGACTTCAACTTCTCCTTCTCCTTCTTCTACTTCTTCTGATTCACCCTCCAGACTTCACCTTCTCCTTCTCCTTCTTCTGCTTCTTCTGATTCACCGTCCAGACTTCACCTTCTCCTTCTCCTTATTCTGCTTCTTCTGATTCACCCTCCAGACTTCACCTTCTCCTTCTCCTTCTTCTGCTTCTTCTGATTCACCCTGCAGACTTCACCTTCTCCTTCTCCTTCTTCTGCTTCTTCTGATTCACCCTCCAGACTTCACCTTCTGCTTCTGCTTCTTCTGCTTCTTCTGATTCACCCTCCAGACTTCACCTTCTCCTTCTCCTTCTTCTACTTCTTCTGATTCACCCTCCAGACTTCACCTTCTCCTTCTCTTTCTTCTGCTTCTCTGATTCACCCTCCAGACTTCACCTTCTCCTTCTCCTTCTTCTGATTCTTCTGATTCACCCTCCAGACTTCACCTTCTCCTTCTCCTTCTTCTGCTTCTTCTGATTCACCCTCCTGACTTCACCTTCTCCTTCTCCTTCTTCTACTTCTTCTGATTCACCCTCCAGACTTCACCTTCTCCTTCTCCTTCTTCTACTTCTTCTGATTCACCCTCCAGACTTCACCTTCTCCTTCTCCTTCTTCTACTTCTTCTGATTCACCCTCCAGACTTGACCTTCTCCTTTTCCTTCTTCTACTTCTTCTGATTCACCCTCCAGACTTCACCTTCTCCTTCTCCTTCTTCTGCTTCTTCTGCTTCACCGTCCTTACTTCACCTTCTCCTTCTCCTTCTTCTACTTCTTCTGCTTCATCCCCCTGACATCACCTGCTCCTTCTCCTTCTTCTGCTTCTTCTGATTCACCCTCCTAACGTCACCTTCTCCTTCTCCTTCTTCTGCTTCTTCTGATTCACCCTCCTGACTTCACCTTCTCCTTCTCCTTCTTCTACTTCTTCTGCTTCATCCCCCTGACATCACCTGCTCCTTCTCCTTCTTCTGCTTCTTCTGATTCACCCTCCTAACGTCACCTTCTCCTTCTCCTTCTTCTGCTTCTTCTGATTCACCCTCCTGACTTCACCTTCTCCTTCTCCTTCTTCTGCTTCTTCTGATTCACCCTCCAGACTTCACCTTCTCCTTCTCCTTCTTCTGCTTCTTCTGATTCACCCTCCAGACTTCACCTTCTCCTTCTCCTTCTTCTGCTTCTTCTGATACACCCTCCAGACCTCACCTTCTCCTTCTCCTTCTTCTACTTCTTCTGATTCACCCTCCAGACTTCATCTTCTCCTTCTCCTTCTTCTGCTTCTTCTGATTCACCCTCCAGACTTCACCTTCTTCTTCTCCTTCTTCTGCTTCTTCTGATTCACCCTCCAGACTTCACCTTCTCCTTCTCCTTCTTCTACTTCTTCTGATTCACCCTCCAGACTTCACCTTCTCCTTCTCCTTCTTCTACTTCTTCTGATTCACCCTCCAGTCTTCACCTTCTCCTTCTCCTTCTTCTGTTTCTTCTGCTTCACCCTCCAGACTTCACCTTCTCCTTCTCTTTCTTCTGCTTCTTCTGATTCACCCTCCAGACTTCACCTTCTCCTTCTTCTTCTTCTGATTCTTCTGATTCACCCTACAGACTTCACCTTCTCCTTCTCCTTCTTCTGCTTCTTCTGATTCACCCTCCTGATTTCACCTTCTCCTTCTCCTTCTTCTACTTCTTCTGATTCACCCTCCTGACTTCACCTTCTCCTTCTCCTTCTTCTGCTTCACCCTCCAGACTTCACCTTCTCCTTCTCCTTCTTCTACTTCTTCTGATTCACCTTCCAGACTTCACCTTCTCCTTCTCCTTCTTCTGCTTCTTCTGATTCACCCTCCAGACTTCACCTTCTCCTTCTCCTTATTCTGCTTCTTCTCATTCACCCTCCAGACTTCACCTTCTCCTTCTCCTTCTTCTGCTTCTTCTGATTCACCCTCCAGACTTCACCTTCTCCTTCTACTTCTTCTGCTTCTTCTGATTCACCCTCCAGACTTCACCTTCTTCTTCTCCTTCCTCTGCTTCTTCTGATTCACCCTCCAGACTTCACCTTCTCCTTCTCCTTCTTCTACTTCTTCTGATTCACCCTCCAGACTTCACCATCTCCTTCTCTTTCTTCTGCTTCTTCTGATTCACCCTCCAGACTTCACATTCTCCTTCTCCTTCTTCTGATTCTTCTGATTCACCCTCCAGACTTCACCTTCTCCTTCTCCTTCTTCTGCTTCTTCTGATTCACCCTCCTGACTTCACCTTCTCCTTCTCCTTCTTCTACTTCTTCTGATTCACCCTTCTGACTTCACCTTCTCCTTCTCCTTCTTCTACTTCTTCTGCTTCACCCTCCAGACTTCACCTTCTCCTTCTCCTTCTTCTACTTCTTCTGATTCAACCTCCAGACTTCACCTTCTCCTTCTCCTTCTTCTACTTCTTCTGATTCACCCTCCAGACTTCACCTTCTCCTTCTCCTTCTTCTACTTCTTCTGATTCACCCTCCAGACTTCACCTTCTCCTTCTCCTTCTTCTGCTTCTTCTGATTCACCCTCCAGACTTCACCTTCTCCTTCTCCTTATTCTGCTTCTTCTGATTCACCCTCCAGACTTCTCCTTCTCCTTCTCCTTCTTCTGCTTCTTCTGATTCACCCTCCAGACTTCACCTTCTACTTCTCCTTCTTCTGCTTCTTCTGATTCACCCTCCAGACTTCACCTTCTCCTTCAACTTCTTCTACTTCTTCTGATTCACCCTCCAGACTTCACCTTCTCCTTCTCCTTCTTCTACTTCTTCTGATTCACCCTCCAGACTTCATCTTCTCCTTCTCCTTCTTCTGCTTCTTCTGATTCACCCTCCAGACTTCACCTTCTCCTTCTCCTTCCTCTGCTTCTTCTGATTCACCCTCCAGACTTCACCTTCTCCTTCTCCTTATTCTACTTCTTCTGATTCACCCTCCAGACTTCATCTTCTCCTTCTCCTTCTTCTGCTTCTTCTGATTCACCCTCCAGACTTCACCTTCTCCTTCTCCTTCTTCTACTTCTTCTGATTCACCCTCCAGACTTCACCTTCTCCTTCTCTTTCTTCTGCTTCTTCTGAATCACCCTCCAGACTTCACCTTCTCCTTCTCCTTCTTCTGATTCTTCTGATTCACCCTCCAGACTTCACCTTCTCCTTCTCCTTCTTCTGCTTCTTCTGATTCACCCTCCTGACTTCACCTTCTCCTTCTCCTTCTTCTACTTCTTCTGATTCACCCTCCTGACTTCACCTTCTCCTTCTCCTTCTTCTACTTCTTCTGCTTCACCCTCCAGACTTCACCATCTCCTTCTCCTTCTTCCACTTCTTCTGATTCACCCTCCAGACTTGACCTTCTCCTTTTCCTTCTTCTACTTCTTCTGATTCACCCTCCAGACTTCACCTTCTCCTTCTCCTTCTTCTGCTTCTTCTGCTTCACCGTCCTGACTTCACCTTCTCCTTCTCCTTCTTCTACTTCTTCTGCTTCATCCCCCTGACATCACCTGCTCCTTCTCCTTCTTCTGCTTCTTCTGATTCACCCTCCTAACTTCACCTTCTCCTTCTCCTTCTTCTGCTTCTTCTGATTCACCCTCCTGACTTCACCTTCTCCTTCTCCTTCTTCTGCTTCTTCTGATTCACCCTCCAGACTTCACCCTCTCCTTCTCCTTCTTCTGCTTCTTCTGATTCACCCTCCAGACTTCTCCTTCTCCTTCTCCTTCTTCTACTTCTTCTGATTCACCCTCCAGACTTCACCTTCTCCTTCTCCTTCTTCTACTTCTTCTGATTCACCCTCCAGTCTTCACCTTCTCCTTCTCCTTCTTCTGTTTCTTCTGCTTCACCCTCCAGACTTCACCTTCTCCTTCTCTTTCTTCTGCTTCTTCTGATTCACCCTCCAGACTTCACCTTCTCCTTCTCCTTCTTCTGATTCTTCTGATTCACCCTACAGACTTCACCTTCTCCTTCTCCTTCTTCTGCTTCTTCTGATTCACCCTCCTGACTTCACCTTCTCCTTCTCCTTCTTCTGCTTCACCCTCCAGACTTCACCTTCTCCTTCTCCTTCTTCTACTTCTTCTGATTCACCCTCCAGACTTCACCTTCTCCTTCTTCTGCTTCTTCTGATTCACCCTCCAGACTTCACCTTCTCCTTCTCCTTATTCTGCTTCTTCTCATTCACCCTCCAGACTTCACCTTCTCCTTCTCCTTCTTCTGCTTCTTCTGATTCACCCTCCAGACTTCACCTTCTCCTTCTACTTCTTCTGCTTCTTCTGATTCACCCTCCAGACTTCACCTTCTCCTTCTCCTTCCTCTGCTTCTTCTGATTCACCCTCCAGACTTCACCTTCTCCTTCTCCTTCTTCTACTTCTTCTGATTCACCCTCCAGACTTCACCATCTCATTCTCTTTCTTCTGCTTCTTCTGATTCACCCTCCAGACTTCACATTCTCCTTCTCCTTCTTCTGATTCTTCTGATTCACCCTCCAGACTTCACCTTCTCCTTCTCCTTCTTCTGCTTCTTCTGATTCACCCTCCTGACTTCACCTTCTCCTTCTCCTTCTTCTACTTCTTCTGATTCACCCTCCAGACTTCACCTTCTCCATCTCCTTCTTCTGCTTCTTCTGATTCACCCTCCAGACTTCACCTTCTCCTTCTCCTTCGTCTACTTCTTCTGATTCACCCTCCAGACTACACCTTCTCCTTCTCCTTCTTCTACTTCTTCTGATTCACCCTCCAGACTACACCTTCACCTTCTCCTTCTCCTTCTTCTGTTTCTTCTGATTCACCGTCCAGACTTCACCTTCTCCTTCTCCTTCTTTTACTACTTCTGATTCATCCTCCAGACTTCACCTTCTCCTTCTCCTTCTTCTACTTCTTCTGATTCACCCTCCAGACTTCATCTTCTCCTTCTCCTTCTTCTGCTTCTTCTGATTCACCCTCCAGACTTCACCTTCTCCTTCTCCTTCTTCTGCTTCTTCTGATTCACCCTCCAGACTTCACCTTCTCCTTCTCCTTCTTCTACTTCTTCTGATTCACCCTCCAGACTTCACCTTCTCCTTCTCCTTCTTCCACTTCTTCTGATTCACCCTCCAGTCTTCACCTTCTCCTTCTCCTTCTTCTGTTTCTTCTGCTTCACCCTCCAGACTTCACCTTCTCCTTCTCTTTCTTCTGCTTCTTCTGATTCACCCTGCAGACTTCACCTTCTCCTTCTCCTTCTTCTGATTCTTCTGATTCACCCTCCAGACTTCACCTTCTCCTTCTCCTTCTTCTGCTTCTTCTGATTCACCCTCCTGACTTCACCTTCTCCTTCTCCTTCTTCTACTTCTTCTGATTCACCCTCCTGACTTCACCTTCTCCTTCTACTTCTTCTGCTTCACCCTCCAGACTTCACCTTCTCCTTCTCCTTCTTCTACTTCTTCTGATTCACCCTCCAGACTTCTTCTTCTCCTTCTCCTTCTTCTGTTTCTTCTGATTCACCCTCCAGACTTCACCTTCTCCTTCTCCTTATTCTGCTTCTTCTGATTCACCCTCCAGACTTCACCTTCTCCTTCTCCTGATTCTGCTTCTTCTGATTCACCCTCCAGACTTCACCTTCTCCTTCTCCTTCTTCTGCTTCTTCTGATTCACCCTCCTGACTTCACCTTCTCCTTCTCCTTCTTCTACTTCTTCTGATTCACCCTCCTGACTTCACCTTCTCCTTCTCCTTCTTCTACTTCTTCTGCTTCACCCTCCAGACTTCACCTTCTCCTTCTCCTTCTTCTACTTCTTCTGATTCACCCTCCAGACTTCACCTTCTCCTTCTCCTTCTTCTGCTTCTTCTGATTCACCCTCCATACTTCACCTTCACTTCTCCTTATTCTGCTTCTTCTGATTCACCCTCCAGACTTCAACTTCTCCTTCTTCTGCTTCTTCTGATTCACCCACCAGACTTCACCTTCTCCTTCTCCTTCTTCTGCTTCTTCTGATTCACCCTCCAGACTTCCCCTTCTCCTTCTCCTTCTTCTGCTTCTTCTGATTCACCCTCCAGACTTCACCTTCTCCTTCTCCTTCTTCTACTTCTTCTGATTCACCCTCCAGACTTCACCTTCTCCTTCTCTTTCTTCTGCTTCTTTTGATTCACCCTCCAGATTTCATCCTCTCCTTCTCCTTCTTCTGCTTCGTCTGATTCACCCTCCAGACTTCACCTTCTCCTTCTCCTTCTTCTGCTTCTTCTGATTCACCCTCCAGACTTCACCTTCTCCTTCTCCTTCTTCTGCTTCTTCTGATTCACCCTCCAGACTTCACCTTCTCCTTCTCCTTCTTCTACTTCTTCTGATTCACCCTCCAGACCTCACCTTCTCCTTCTCCTTCTTCTACTTCTTCTGATTCACCCTCCAGATTTCATCTTCTCCTTCTCCTTCTTCTGCTTCTTCTGATTCACCCTCCAGACTTCACCTTCTCCTTCTCCTTCTTCTGCTTCTTCTGATTCACCCTCCTGACTTCACCTTCTCCTTCTCCTTCTTCTACTTCTTCTGATTCACCCTCCAGACTTGACCTTCTCCTTCTCCTTCTTCTACTTCTTCTGATTCACCCTCCAGACTTCACCTTCTCCTTCTCCTTCTTCTACTTATTCTGATTCACCCTCCAGACTTCACCTTCTCCTTCTCCTTCTTCTGCTTCTTCTGATTCACCCTCCAGACTTCACCTTCTCCTTCAACTTCTTCTACTTCTTCTGATTCACCCTCCAGACTTCACCTTCTCCTTCTCCTTCTTCTACTTCTTCTGATTCACCCTCCAGACTTCATCTTCTCCTTCTCCTTCTTCTGCTTCTTCTGATTCACCCTCCAGACTTCACCTTCTCCTTCTCCTTCCTCTGCTTCTTCTGATTCACCCTCCAGACTTCACCTTCTCCTTCTCCTTATTCTACTTCTTCTGATTCACCCTCCAGACTTCATCTTCTCCTTCTCCTTCTTCTGCTTCTTCTGATTCACCCTCCAGACTTCACCTTCTCCTTCTCCTTCTTCTACTTCTTCTGATTCACCCTCCAGACTTCACCTTCTCCTTCTCTTTCTTCTGCTTCTTCTGAATCACCCTCCAGACTTCACCTTCTCCTTCTCCTTCTTCTGATTCTTCTGATTCACCCTCCAGACTTCACCTTCTCCTTCTCCTTCTTCTGCTTCTTCTGATTCACCCTCCTGACTTCACCTTCTCCTTCTCCTTCTTCTACTTCTTCTGATTCACCCTCCTGACTTCACCTTCTCCTTCTCCTTCTTCTACTTCTTCTGCTTCACCCTCCAGACTTCACCATCTCCTTCTCCTTCTTCCACTTCTTCTGATTCACCCTCCAGACTTGACCTTCTCCTTTTCCTTCTTCTACTTCTTCTGATTCACCCTCCAGACTTCACCTTCTCCTTCTCCTTCTTCTGCTTCTTCTGCTTCACCGTCCTGACTTCACCTTCTCCTTCTCCTTCTTCTACTTCTTCTGCTTCATCCCCCTGACATCACCTGCTCCTTCTCCTTCTTCTGCTTCTTCTGATTCACCCTCCTAACTTCACCTTCTCCTTCTCCTTCTTCTGCTTCTTCTGATTCACCCTCCTGACTTCACCTTCTCCTTCTCCTTCTTCTGCTTCTGCTGATTCACCCTCCAGACTTCACCCTCTCCTTCTCCTTCTTCTGCTTCTTCTGATTCACCCTCCAGACTTCTCCTTCTCCTTCTCCTTCTTCTACTTCTTCTGATTCACCCTCCAGACTTCACCTTCTCCTTCTCCTTCTTCTACTTCTTCTGATTCACCCTCCAGTCTTCACCTTCTCCTTCTCCTTCTTCTGTTTCTTCTGCTTCACCCTCCAGACTTCACCTTCTCCTTCTCTTTCTTCTGCTTCTTCTGATTCACCCTCCAGACTTCACCTTCTCCTTCTCCTTCTTCTGATTCTTCTGATTCACCCTACAGACTTCACCTTCTCCTTCTCCTTCTTCTGCTTCTTCTGATTCACCCTCCTGACTTCACCTTCTCCTTCTCCTTCTTCTGCTTCACCCTCCAGACTTCACCTTCTCCTTCTCCTTCTTCTACTTCTTCTGATTCACCCTCCAGACTTCACCTTCTCCTTCTTCTGCTTCTTCTGATTCACCCTCCAGACTTCACCTTCTCCTTCTCCTTATTCTGCTTCTTCTCATTCACCCTCCAGACTTCACCTTCTCCTTCTCCTTCTTCTGCTTCTTCTGATTCACCCTCCAGACTTCACCTTCTCCTTCTACTTCTTCTGCTTCTTCTGATTCACCCTCCAGACTTCACCTTCTCCTTCTCCTTCCTCTGCTTCTTCTGATTCACCCTCCAGACTTCACCTTCTCCTTCTCCTTCTTCTACTTCTTCTGATTCACCCTCCAGACTTCACCATCTCATTCTCTTTCTTCTGCTTCTTCTGATTCACCCTCCAGACTTCACATTCTCCTTCTCCTTCTTCTGATTCTTCTGATTCACCCTCCAGACTTCACCTTCTCCTTCTCCTTCTTCTGCTTCTTCTGATTCACCCTCCTGACTTCACCTTCTCCTTCTCCTTCTTCTACTTCTTCTGATTCACCCTCCAGACTTCACCTTCTCCATCTCCTTCTTCTGCTTCTTCTGATTCACCCTCCAGACTTCACCTTCTCCTTCTCCTTCGTCTACTTCTTCTGATTCACCCTCCAGACTACACCTTCTCCTTCTCCTTCTTCTACTTCTTCTGATTCACCCTCCAGACTACACCTTCACCTTCTCCTTCTCCTTCTTCTGTTTCTTCTGATTCACCGTCCAGACTTCACCTTCTCCTTCTCCTTCTTTTACTACTTCTGATTCATCCTCCAGACTTCACCTTCTCCTTCTCCTTCTTCTACTTCTTCTGATTCACCCTCCAGACTTCATCTTCTCCTTCTCCTTCTTCTGCTTCTTCTGATTCACCCTCCAGACTTCACCTTCTCCTTCTCCTTCTTCTGCTTCTTCTGATTCACCCTCCAGACTTCACCTTCTCCTTCTCCTTCTTCTACTTCTTCTGATTCACCCTCCAGACTTCACCTTCTCCTTCTCCTTCTTCCACTTCTTCTGATTCACCCTCCAGTCTTCACCTTCTCCTTCTCCTTCTTCTGTTTCTTCTGCTTCACCCTCCAGACTTCACCTTCTCCTTCTCTTTCTTCTGCTTCTTCTGATTCACCCTGCAGACTTCACCTTCTCCTTCTCCTTCTTCTGATTCTTCTGATTCACCCTCCAGACTTCACCTTCTCCTTCTCCTTCTTCTGCTTCTTCTGATTCACCCTCCTGACTTCACCTTCTCCTTCTCCTTCTTCTACTTCTTCTGATTCACCCTCCTGACTTCACCTTCTCCTTCTACTTCTTCTGCTTCACCCTCCAGACTTCACCTTCTCCTTCTCCTTCTTCTACTTCTTCTGATTCACCCTCCAGACTTCTTCTTCTCCTTCTCCTTCTTCTGTTTCTTCTGATTCACCCTCCAGACTTCACCTTCTCCTTCTCCTTATTCTGCTTCTTCTGATTCACCCTCCAGACTTCACCTTCTCCTTCTCCTGATTCTGCTTCTTCTGATTCACCCTCCAGACTTCACCTTCTCCTTCTCCTTCTTCTGCTTCTTCTGATTCACCCTCCTGACTTCACCTTCTCCTTCTCCTTCTTCTACTTCTTCTGATTCACCCTCCTGACTTCACCTTCTCCTTCTCCTTCTTCTACTTCTTCTGCTTCACCCTCCAGACTTCACCTTCTCCTTCTCCTTCTTCTACTTCTTCTGATTCACCCTCCAGACTTCACCTTCTCCTTCTCCTTCTTCTGCTTCTTCTGATTCACCCTCCATACTTCACCTTCACTTCTCCTTATTCTGCTTCTTCTGATTCACCCTCCAGACTTCAACTTCTCCTTCTTCTGCTTCTTCTGATTCACCCACCAGACTTCACCTTCTCCTTCTCCTTCTTCTGCTTCTTCTGATTCACCCTCCAGACTTCCCCTTCTCCTTCTCCTTCTTCTGCTTCTTCTGATTCACCCTCCAGACTTCACCTTCTCCTTCTCCTTCTTCTACTTCTTCTGATTCACCCTCCAGACTTCACCTTCTCCTTCTCTTTCTTCTGCTTCTTTTGATTCACCCTCCAGATTTCATCCTCTCCTTCTCCTTCTTCTGCTTCGTCTGATTCACCCTCCAGACTTCACCTTCTCCTTCTCCTTCTTCTGCTTCTTCTGATTCACCCTCCAGACTTCACCTTCTCCTTCTCCTTCTTCTGCTTCTTCTGATTCACCCTCCAGACTTCACCTTCTCCTTCTCCTTCTTCTACTTCTTCTGATTCACCCTCCAGACCTCACCTTCTCCTTCTCCTTCTTCTACTTCTTCTGATTCACCCTCCAGATTTCATCTTCTCCTTCTCCTTCTTCTGCTTCTTCTGATTCACCCTCCAGACTTCACCTTCTCCTTCTCCTTCTTCTGCTTCTTCTGATTCACCCTCCTGACTTCACCTTCTCCTTCTCCTTCTTCTACTTCTTCTGATTCACCCTCCTGACTTCACCTTCTCCTTCTCCTTCTTCTACTTCTTCTGCTTCACCCTCCAGACTTCACCTTCTCCTTCTCCTTCTTCTACTTATTCTGATTCACCCTCCAGACTTGACCTTCTCCTTCTCCTTCTTCTACTTCTTCTGATTCACCCTCCAGACTTCACCTTCTCCTTCTCCTTCTTCTGCTTCTTCTGCTTCACCGTCCTGACTTCACCTTCTTCTTCTCCTTCTTCTACTTCTTCTGCTTCATCCCCCTGACATCACCTGCTCCTTCTCCTTCTTCTGCTTCTTCTGATTCACCCTCCTAACTTCACCTTCTCCTTCTCCTTCTTCTGCTTCTTCTGATTCACCCTCCTGACTTCACCATCTCCTTCTCCTTCTTCTGCTTCTTCTGATTCACCCTCCAGACTTCACATTCTCCTTCTCTTTCTTCTGCTTCTTCTGATTCACCCTCCAGACTTCACCTTCTCCTTCTCCTTCTTCTGATTCTTCTGATTCACCCTCCAGACTTCACCTTCTCCTTCTCCTTCTTCTGCTTCTTCTGATTCACCCTCCTGACTTCACCTTCTCCTTCTCCTTCTTCTACTTCTTCTGATTCACCCTCCTGACTTCACCTTCTCCTTCTCCTTCTTCTACTTCTTCTGCTTCACCCTCCAGACTTCACCTTCTCCTTCTCCTTCTTCTACTTCTTCTGATTCACCCTCCAGACTTGACCTTCTCCTTCTCCTTCTTCTACTTATTCTGATTCACCCTCCAGACTTCACCTTCTCCTTCTCCTTCTTCTGCTTCTTCTGCTTCACCGTCCTGACTTCACCTTCTCCTTCTCCTTCTTCTACTTCTTCTGCTTCATCCCGCTGACATCAACTGCTCCTTCTCCTTCTTCTGCTTCTTCTGATTCACCCTCCTAACTTCACCTTCTCCTTCTCCTTCTTCTGCTTCTTCTGATTCACCCTCCTGACTTCACCTTCTCCTTCTCCTTCTTCTGCTTCTTCTGATTCACCCTCCAGACTTCACCTTCTCCTTCTCCTTCTTCTGCTTCTTCTGATTCACCCTCCAGACTTCACCTTCTCCTTCTCCTTCTTCTGATTCTTCTGATTCACCCTCCAGACTTCACCTTCTCCTTCTCCTTCTTCTGCTTCTTCTGATTCACCCTCCTGACCTCACGTTCTCCTTCTCCTTCTTCTACTTCTTCTGATTCACCCTCCTGACTTCACCTTCTCCTTCTCCTTCTTCTACTTCTTCTGCTTCACCCTCCAGACTTCACCTTCTCCTTCTCCTGCTTCTGCTTCTTCTGATTCACCCTCCAGACTTCTCCTTCTCCTTCTCCTTCTTCTGCTTCTTCTGATTCACCCTCCAGACTTCACCTTCTCCTTCTCCTTCTTCTGCTTCTTCTGATTCACCCTCCAGACTTCACCTTCTCCTTCTCCTTCGTCTACTTCTTCTGATTGACCCTCCAGACTACACCTTCTCCTTCTCCTTCTTCTACTTCTTCTGATTCACCCTCCTGACTTCACCTTCTCCTTCTCCTTCTTCTACTTCTTCTGCTTCACCCTCCAGACTTCACCTTCTCCTTCTCCTTCTTCTACTTCTTCTGATTCACCCTCCAGACTTCATCTTCTCCTTCTCCTTCTTCTGCTTCTTCTGATTCACCCTCCAGACTTCACCTTCTCCTTCTCCTTATTCTGCTTCTTCTGATTCACCCTCCAGACTTCACCTTCTACTTTTCCTGATTCTGCTTCTTCTGATTCACCCTCCAGACTTCACCTTCTCCTTCTCCTTCTTCTGCTTCTTCTGATTCACCCTCCTGACTTCACCTTCTTCTTCTCCTTCTTCTACTTCTTCTGATTCACCCTCCTGACTTCACCTTCTCCTTCTCCTTCTTCTACTTCTTCTGCTTCACCCTCCAGACTTCACCTTCTCCTTCTCCTTCTTCTACTTCTTCTGATTCACCCTCCAGACTTCACCTTCTCCTTCTCCTTCTTCTGCTTCTTCTGATTCACCCTCCATACTTCACCTTCACTTCTCCTTCTTCTGCTTCTTCTGATTCACCCTCCAGACTTCAACTTCTCCTTCTCCTTCTTCTGCTTCTTCTGATTCACCCTCCAGACTTCATCTTCTCCTTCTCCTTCTTCTGCTTCTTCTGATTCACCCTCCAGACTTCACCTTCTCCTTCTCCTTCTTCTGCTTCTTCTGATTCACCCTCCAGACTTCACCTTCTCCTTCTCCTTCTTCTACTTCTTCTGATTCACCCTCCAGACTTCACCTTCTCCTTCTCTTTCTTCTGCTTCTTCTGATTCACCCTCCAGATTTCATCTTCTCCTTCTCCTTCTTCTGCTTCTTCTGATTCACCCTCCAGACTTCACCTTCTCCTTCTCCTTCTTCTGCTTCTTCTGATTCACCCTCCAGACTTCACCTTCTCCTTCTCCTTCTTCTGATTCACCCTCCAGACTTCACCTTCTCCTTCTCCTTCTTCTACTTCTTCTGATTCACCCTCAAGACCTCACCTTCTCCTTCTCCTTCTTCTACTTCTTCTGATTCACCCTCCAGATTTCATCTTCTCCTTCTCCTTCTTCTGCTTCTTCTGATTCACCCTCCAGACTTCACCTTCTCCTTCTCCTTCTTCTGCTTCTTCTGATTCACCCTCCTGACTTCACCTTCTCCTTCTCCTTCTTCTACTTCTTCTGATTCACCCTCCAGACTTGACCTTCTCCTTCTCCTTCTTCTACTTCTGCTGATTCACCCTCCAGACTTCACCTTCTCCTTCTCCTTCTTCTGCTTCTTCTGCTTCACCGTCCTGACTTCACCTTCTCCTTCTCCTTCTTCTACTTCTTCTGCTTCATCCCCCTGACATCACCTGCTCCTTCTCCTTCTTCTGCTTCTTCTGATTCACCCTCCTAACTTCACCTTCTCCTTCTCCTTCTTCTGCTTCTTCTGATTCACCCTCCAGACTTCACCTTCTCCTTCTCTTTCTTCTGCTTCTTCTGATTCACCCTCCAGACTTCACCTTCTCCTTCTCCTTCTTCTGATTCTTCTGATTCACCCTCCAGACTTCACCTTCTCCTTCTCCTTCTTCTGCTTCTTCTGATTCACCCTCCTGACTTCACCTTCTCCTTCTCCTTCTTCTACTTCTTCTGATTCACCCTCCTGACTTCACCTTCTCCTTCTCCTTCTTCTACTTCTTCTGCTTTACCCTCCAGACTTCACCTTCTCCTTCTCCTTATTCTACTTCTTCTGATTCACCCTCCAGACTTGACCTTCTCCTTCTCCTTCTTCTACTTATTCTGATTCACCCTCCAGACTTCACCTTCTCCTTCTCCTTCTTCTGCTTCTTCTGCTTCACCGTCCTGACTTCACCTTCTCCTTCTCCTTCTTCTACTTCTTCTGCTTCATCCCGCTGACATCACCTGCTCCTTCTCCTTCTTCTGCTTCTTCTGATTCACCCTCCTAACTTCACCTTCTCCTTCTCCTTCTTCTGCTTCTTCTGATTCACCCTCCTGACTTCACCTTCTCCTTCTCCTTCTTCTGCTTCTTCTGATTCACCCTCCAGACTTCACCTTCTCCTTCTCCTTCTTCTGCTTCTTCTGATTCACCCTCCAGACTTCACTTTCTCCTTCTCCTTCTTCTGATTCTTCTGATTCACCCTCCAGACTTCACCTTCTCCTTCTACTTCTTCTGCTTCATCTGATTCACCCTCCAGACTTCACCTGCTCCTTCTCCTTCTTCTGCTTCTTCTGATTCACCCTCCAGACTTCACCTTCTCCTTCTCCTTCTTCTGCTTCTTCTGATTCACCCTCCAGACTTCACCTTCTCCTTCTCCTTCTTCTGCTTTTTCTGCTTCACCCTCCAGACTTCACCTTCTCCTTCTCCTTCTTCTGCTTCTTCTGCTTCACCCTCCTGACTTCACCTTCCCCTTCTCCTTCTTCTACTTCTTCTGATTCACCCTCCAGACTTCACCTTCTCTTTCTCCTTCTTCTGCTTCTTCTGCTTCACCCTCCAGACTTCACCTTCTCCTTCTCCTTCTCCTGCTTCTTCTGCTGCGCCCTCCAGACTTCACCTTCTCCTTCTCCTTCTTCTGCTTCTTCTGCTTCACCCTCCTGACTTCACCTTCTCCTTCTCCTTCTTCTACTTCTTCTGCTTCACCCCCCTGACTTCACCTTCTCCTTCTCCTTCTTCTGCTTCTTCTGATTCACCCTCCTAACTTCACCTTCTCCTTCTCCTCCTTCTGCTTCTTCTGATTCAACCTCCTGACTTCACCTTCTCCTTCTCCTTCTTCTGCTTCTTCTGATTCACCCTCCAGATTTCACCTTCTCCTTCTCCTTCTTCTGCTTCTTCTGATTCACGCTCCAGACTTCACCTTCTCCTTCTCCTTCTTCTGCTTCTTCTGATTCATCCTCCAGACCTCACCTTCTCCTTCTCCTTCTTCTACTTCTTCTGATTCACCCTCCAGACTTCATCTTCTCCTTCTCCTTCTTCTGCTTCTTCTGATTCACCCTCCAGACTTCACCTTCTCCTTCTCCTTCTTCTGCTTCTTCTGATTCACCCTCCAGACTTCACCTTCTCCTTCTCCTTCTTCTACTTCTTCTGATTCCCCCTCCAGACCTCACCTTCTCCTTCTCCTTCTTCTACTTCTTCTGATTCACCCTCCAGTCTTCACCTTCTCCTTCTCCTTCTTCTGCTTCTTCTGCTTCAACCTCCAGACTTCACCTTCTCCTTCTCTTTCATCTGCTTCTTCTGATTCACCCTCCAGACTTCACCTTCTCCTTCTCTATCTTCTGATTCTTCTGATTCACCCTCCAGACTTCACATTCTCCTTCTCCTTCTCAAGCTTCTTCTGATTCACCCTCCTGACTTCACCTTCTCCTTCTCCTTCTTCTACTTCTTCTGATTCACCCTCCTGACTTCACCTTCTCCTTCTCCTTCTTCTACTTCTTCTGCTTCACCCTCCAGACTTCATCTTCTCCTTCTCCTTCTTCTACTTCTTCTGATTCACCCTCCAGACTTCACCTTCTCCTTCTCCTTCTTCTGCTTCTTCTGATTCACCCTCCAGACTTCACCTTCTCTTTCTCCTTATTCTGCTTCTTCTGATTCACACTCCAGACTTCACCTTCTCCTTCTCCTTCTTCTGCTTCTTCTGGTTCACCCTCCAGACTTCACCTTCTCCTTCTCCTTCTTCTGCTTCTTCTGATTCACCCTCCAGACTTCACCTTCTCCTTCTCCTTCTTCTACGTCTTCTGATTCACCCTCCAGACTTCATCTTCTCCTTCTCCTTCTTCTGCTTCTTCTGATTCACCCTCCAGACTTCACCTTCTCCTTCTCCTTCTTCTGCTTCTTCTGATTCACCCTCCAGACTTCACCTTCTCCTTCTCCTTCTTTTACTTCTTCTGATTCACACACCAGACTTCAACTTCTCCTTCTCCTTCTTCTACTTCTTCTGATTCACCTTCCAGACTTCACCTTCTACTTCTCCTTCTTCTGCTTCTTCTGATTCACCCTCCAGACTTCACCTTCTCCTTCTCCTTCTTCGGCTTCTTCTGATTCACCCTCCAGAGTTCATCTTCTCCTTCTCCTTCTTCTGCTTCTTCTGATTCACCCTCCAGACTTCACCTTCTCCTTCTCCTTCTTCTGCTTCTTCTGATTCACCCTCCTGACTTCACCTTCTCCTTCTCCTTCTTCTGCTTCTTCTGATTCACCCTCCAGACTTCACCTTCTCCTTCTCCTTCTTCTGCTTCTTCTGATTCACCCTCCAGACTTCACCTTCTCCTTCTCCTTCTTCTGATTCTTCTGATTCACCCTCCAGACTTCACCTTCTCCTTCTACTTCTTCTGCTTCATCTGATTCACCCTCCAGACTTCACCTGCTCCTTCTCCTTCTTCTGCTTCTTCTGATTCACCCTCCAGACTTCACCTTCTCCTTCTCCTTCTTCTGCTTCTTCTGATTCACCCTCCAGACTTCACCTTCTCCTTCTCCTTCTTCTGCTTCTTCTGCTTCACCCTCCAGACTTCACCTTCTCCTTCTCCTTCTTCTGCTTCTTCTGCTTCACCCTCCTGACTTCACCTTCTCCTTCTCCTTCTTCTACTTCTTCTGATTCACCCTCCAGACTTCACCTTCTCTTTCTCCTTCTTCTGCTTCTTCTGCTTCACCCTCCAGACTTCACCTTCTCCTTCTCCTTCTCCTGCTTCTTCTGCTGCGCCCTCCAGACTTCACCTTCTCCTTCTCCTTCTTCTGCTTCTTCTGCTTCACCCTCCTGACTTCACCTTCCCCTTCTCCTTCTTCTACTTCTTCTGCTTCACCCCCCTGACTTCACCTTCTCCTTCTCCTTCTTCTGCTTCTTCTGATTCACCCTCCTAACTTCACCTTCTCCTTCTCCTCCTTCTGCTTCTTCTGATTCACCCTCCTGACTTCACCTTCTCCTTCTCCTTCTTCTGCTTCTTCTGATTCACCCTCCAGACTTCACCTTCTCCTTCTCCTTCTTCTGCTTCTTCTGATTCACGCTCCAGACTTCACCTTCTCCTTCTCCTTCTTCTGCTTCTTCTGATTCATCCTCCAGACCTCACCTTCTCCTTCTCCTTCTTCTACTTCTTCTGAATCACCCTCCAGACTTCATCTTCTCCTTCTCCTTCTTCTGCTTCTTCTGATTCACCCTCCAGACTTCACCTTCTCCTTCTCCTTCTTCTGCTTCTTCTGATTCACCCTCCAGACTTCACCTTCTCCTTCTCCTTCTTCTACTTCTTCTGATTCACCCTCCAGACCTCACCTTCTCCTTCTCCTTCTTCTACTTCTTCTGATTCACCCTCCAGTCTTCACCTTCTCCTTCTCCTTCTTCTGCTTCTTCTGCTTCAACCTCCAGACTTCACCTTCTCCTTCTCTTTCATCTGCTTCTTCTGATTCACCCTCCAGACTTCACCTTCTCCTTCTCCTTCTTCTGATTCTTCTGATTCACCCTCCAGACTTCACATTCTCCTTCTCCTTCTCAAGCTTCTTCTGATTCACCCTCCTGACTTCACCTTCTCCTTCTCCTTCTTCTACTTCTTCTGATTCACCCTCCAGACTTCACCTTCTCCTTCTCCTTCTTCTGCTTCTTCTGATTCACCCTCCAGACTTCACCTTCTCCTTCTCCTTCTTCTACTTCTTCTGATTCACCCTCCAGACTTCATCTTCTCCTTCTCCTTCTTCTGCTTCTTCTGATTCACCCTCCAGACTTCACCTTCTCCTTCTCCTTCTTCTGCTTCTTCTGATTCACCCTCCAGACTTCACCTTCTCCTTCTCCTTCTTCTACTTTTTCTGATTCACACACCAGACTTCAACTTCTCCTTCTCCTTCTTCTACTTCTTCTGATTCACCTTCCAGACTTCACCTTCTACTTCTCCTTCTTCTGGTTCTTCTGATTCACCCTCCAGACTTCACCTTCTCCTTCTCCTTCTTCGGCTTCTTCTGATTCACCCTCCAGAGTTCATCTTCTCCTTCTCCTTCTTCTGCTTCTTCTGATTCACCCTCCAGACTTCACCTTCTCCTTCTCCTTCTTCTGCTTCTTCTGATTCACCCTCCAGACTTCGCCTTCTCCTTCTTCTACTTCTTCTGATTCACCCTCCAGACTTCACCTTCTCCTTCTCCTTCTTCTACTTCTTCTGATTCACCCTCCAGCCTTCACCTTCTCCTTCTCCTTCTTCTGCTTCTTCTGATTCACCCTCCAGACTTCACCTTCTCCTTCTCCTTCTTCTACTTCTTCTGATTCACCCTCCAGACTTGACCTTCTCCTTCTCCTTTTTCTACTTCTGCTGATTCACCCTCCAGACTTCACCTTCTCCTTCTCCTTCTTCTGCTTCTTCTGCTTCATCCCCCTGACATCACCTGCTCCTTCTCCTTCTTCTGCTTCTTCTGATTCACCCTCCTAACTTCACCTTCTCCTTCTCCTTCTTCTGCTTCTTCTGATTCACCCTCCAGACTTCACCTTCTCCTTCTCTTTCTTCTGCTTCTTCTGATTCACCCTCCAGACTTCACCTTCTCCTTCTCCTTCTTCTGATTCTTCTGATTCACCCTCCAGACTTCACCTTCTCCTTCTCCTTCTTCTGCTTCTTCTGATTCACCCTCCTGACTTCACCTTCTCCTTCTCCTTCTTCTACTTCTTCTGATTCACCCTCCTGACTTCACCTTCTCCTTCTCCTTCTTCTACTTCTTCTGCTTCACCCTCCAGACTTCACCTTCTCCTTCTCCTTATTCTACTTCTTCTGATTCACCCTCCAGACTTGACCTTCTCCTTCTCCTTCTTCTACTTATTCTGATTCACCCTCCAGACTTCACCTTCTCCTTCTCCTTCTTCTGCTTCTTCTGCTTCACCGTCCTGACTTCACCTTCTCCTTCTCCTTCTTCTACTTCTTCTGCTTCATCCCGCTGACATCACCTGCTCCTTTTCCTTCTTCTGCTTCTTCTGATTCACCCTCCTAACTTCACCTTCTCCTTCTCCTTCTTCTGCTTCTTCTGATTCACCCTCCTGACTTCGCCTTCTCCTTCTCCTTCTTCTGCTTCTTCTGATTCACCCTCCAGACTTCACCTTCTCCTTCTCCTTCTTCTGCTTCTTCTGATTCACCCTCCAGACTTCACCTTCTCCTTCTCCTTCTTCTGATTCTTCTGATTCACCCTCCAGACTTCACCTTCTCCTTCTACTTCTTCTGCTTCATCTGATTCACCCTCCAGACTTCACCTGCTCCTTCTCCTTCTTCTGCTTCTTCTGATTCACCCTCCAGACTTCACCTTCTCCTTCTCCTTCTTCTGCTTCTTCTGATTCACCCTGCAGACTTCACCTTCTCCTTCTCCTTCTTCTGCTTCTTCTGCTTCACCCTCCAGACTACACCTTCTCCTTCTCCTTCTTCTGCTTCTTCTGCTTCACCCTCCTGACTTCACCTTCTCCTTCTCCTTCTTCTACTTCTTCTGATTCACCCTCCAGACTTCACCTTCTCTTTCTCCTTCTTCTGCTTCTTCTGCTTCACCCTCCAGACTTCACCTTCTCCTTCTCCTGCTTCTTCTGATTCACCCTCCAGACTTCACCTTCTCCTTCTCCTTCTTCTGCTTCTTCTGATTCACCCTCCAGACTTCACCTTCTCCTTCTCCTTCTTCTGCTTCTTCTGCTTCACCCTCCAGACTTCACCTTCTCCTTCTCCTTCTTCTGCTTCTTCTGCTTCACCCTCCTGACTTCACCTTCTCCTTCTCCTTCTTCTACTTCTTCTGATTCACCCTCCAGACTTCACCTTCTCTTTCTCCTTCTTCTGCTTCTTCTGCTTCACCCTCCAGACTTCACCTTCTCCTTCTCCTTATTCTACTTCTTCTGATTCACCCTCCAGACTTGACCTACTCCTTCTCCTTCTTCTACTTATTCTGATTCACCCTCCAGACTTCACCTTCTCCTTCTCCTTCTTCTGCTTCTTCTGCTTCACCGTCCTGACTTCACCTTCTCCTTCTCCTTCTTCTACTTCTTCTGCTTCATCCCGCTGACATCACCTGCTCCTTCTCCTTCTTCTGCTTCTTCTGATTCACCCTCCTAACTTCACCTTCTCCTTCTCCTTCTTCTGCTTCTTCTGATTCACCCTCCTGACTTCGCCTTCTCCTTCTCCTTCTTCTGCTTCTTCTGATTCACCCTCCAGACTTCACCTTCTCCTTCTCCTTCTTCTGCTTCTTCTGATTCACCCTCCAGACTTCACCTTCTCCTTCTCCTTCTTCTGATTCTTCTGATTCACCCTCCAGACTTCACCTTCTCCTTCTACTTCTTCTGCTTCATCTGATTCACCCTCCAGACTTCACCTGCTCCTTCTCCTTCTTCTGCTTCTTCTGATTCACCCTCCAGACTTCACCTTCTCCTTCTCCTTCTTCTGCTTCTTCTGATTCACCCTCCAGACTTCACCTTCTCCTTCTCCTTCTTCTGCTTCTTCTGCTTCACCCTCCAGACTTCACCTTCTCCTTCTCCTTCTTCTGCTTCTTCTGCTTCACCCTCCAGACTTCACCTTCTCCTTCTCCTTCTTCTACTTCTTCTGATACACCCTCCAGACTTCACCTTCTCTTTCTCCTTCTTCTGCTTCTTCTGCTTCACCATCCAGACTTCACCTTCTCCTTCTCCTTCTCCTGCTTCTTCTGCTGCGCCCTCCAGACTTCACCTTCTCCTTCTCCTTCTTCTGCTTCTTCTGCTTCACCCTCCTGACTTCACCTTCTCCTTCTCCTTCTTCTACTTCTTCTGCTTCACCCCCCTGACTTCACCTTCTCCTTCTCCTTCTTCTGCTTCTTCTGATTCACCCTCCTAACTTCACCTTCTCCTTCTCCTCCTTCTGCTTCTTCTGATTCACCCTCCTGACTTCACCTTCTCCTTCTCCTTCTTCTGCTTCTTCTGATTCACCCTCCAGACTTCACCTTCTCCTTCTCCTTCTTCTGCTTCTTCTGATTCACGCTCCAGACTTCACCTTCTCCTTCTCCTTCTTCTGCTTCTTCTGGTTCATCCTCCAGACCTCACCTTCTCCTTCTCCTTCTTCTACTTCTTCTGATTCACCCTCCAGACTTCATCTTCTCCTTCTCCTTCTTCTGCTTCTTCTGATTCACCCTCCAGACTTCACCTTCTCCTTCTCCTTCTTCTGCTTCTTCTGATTCAACCTCCAGACTTCACCTTCTCCTTCTCCTTCTTCTACTTCTTCTGATTCACCCTCCAGACCTCACCTTCTCCTTCTCCTTCTTCTACTTCTTCTGATTCACCCTCCAGTCTTCACCTTCTCCTTCTCCTTCTTCTGCTTCTTCTGCTTCACCCTCCAGACTTCACCTTCTCCTTCTCTTTCTTCTGCTTCTTCTGATTCACCCTCCAGACTTCACCTTCTCCTTCTCCTTCTTCTGATTCTTCTGATTCACCCTCCAGACTTCACATTCTCCTTCTCCTTCTCAAGCTTCTTCTGATTCACCCTCCTGACTTCACCTTCTGCATCTCCTTCTTCTACTTCTTCTGATTCACCCTCCTGACTTCACCTTCTCCTTCTCCTTCTTCTACTTCTTCTGCTTCACCCTCCAGACTTCACCTTCTCCTTCTCCTTCTTCTACTTCTTCTGATTCACCCTCCAGACTTCACCTTCTCCTTCTCCTTCTTCTGCTTCTTCTGATTCACCCTCCAGACTTCACCTTCTCTTTCTCCTTATTCTGCTTCTTCTGATTCACACTCCAGACTTCACCTTCTCCTTCTCCTTCTTCTGCTTCTTCTGGTTCACCCTCCAGACTTCACCTTCTCCTTCTCCTTTTTCTGCTTCTTCTGATTCACCCTCCAGACTTCACCTTCTCCTTCTCCTTCTTCTACTTCTTCTGATTCACCCTCCAGACTTCATCTTCTCCTTCTCCTTCTTCTGCTTCTTCTGATTCACCCTCCAGACTTCACCTTCTCCTTCTCCTTCTTCTGCTTCTTCTGATTCACCCTCCAGACTTCACCTTCTCCTTCTCCTTCTTCTACTTCTTCTGATTCACACACCAGACTTCAACTTCTCCTTCTCCTTCTTCTACTTCTTCTGATTCACCTTCCAGACTTCACCTTCTACTTCTCCTTCTTCTGCTTCTTCTGATTCACCCTCCAGACTTCAACTTCTCCTTCTCCTTCTTCGGCTTCTTCTGATTCACCCTCCAGAGTTCATCTTCTCCTTCTCCTTCTTCTGCTTCTTCTGATTCACCCTCCAGACTTCACCTTCTCCTTCTCCTTCTTCTGCTTCTTCTGATTCACCCTCCAGACTTCGCCTTCTCCTTCTCCTTCTTCTACTTCTTCTGATTCACCCTCCAGACTTCACCTTCTCCTTCTCCTTCTTCTACTTCTTCTGATTCACCCTCCAGCCTTCACCTTCTCCTTCTCCTTCTTCTGCTTCTTCTGATTCACCCTCCAGACTTCACCTTCTCCTTCTCCTTCTTCTGCTTCTTCTGATTCACCCTCCTGACTTCACCTTCTCCTTCTCCTTCTTCTGCTTCTTCTGATTCACCCTCCAGACTTCACCTTCTCCTTCTCCTTCTTCTACTTCTTCTGATTCACCCTCCAGACTTCACCTTCTCCTTCTACTTCTTCTGCTTCTTCTGATTCACCCTCCAGACTTCACCTTCTCCTTCTCCTTCTTGTACTTCTTCTGATTCACCCTCCAGACTTCACCTTCTCCTTCTCCTTCTTCTGCTTCTTCTGCTTCACCCTCCAGACTTCACCTTCTCCTTCTCCTTCTTCTGCTTCATCTGATTCACCCTCCAGACTTCACCTTCTCCTTCTCCTTCTTCTGCTTCTTCTGATTCACCCTCCCGACTTCATCTTCTCCTTCTCCTTCTTCTGCTTCTTCTGATTCACCCTCCAGACTTCACCTTCTCCTTCTCCTTCTTCTGCTTCTTCTGATTCACCCTCCAGACTTCGCCTTCTCCTTCTCCTTCTTCTACTTGTTCTGATTCACCCTCCAGACTTCACCTTCTCCTTCTCCTTCTTCTACTTCTTCTGATTCACCCTCCAGTCTTCACCTTCTCCTTCTCCTTCTTCTGCTTCTTCTGATTCACCCTCCAGACTTCACCTTCTCCTTCTTCTTCTTCTGCTTCTTCTGATTCACCCTCCTGACTTCACCTTCTCCTTCTCCTTCTTCTGCTTCTTCTGATTCACCCTCCAGACATCACCTTCTCCTTCTCCTTCTTTTACTTCTTCTGATTCACCCTCCAGACTTCACCTTCTCCTTCTACTTCTTCTGCTTCTTCTGATTCACCCTCCAGACTTCACCTTCTCCTTCTCCTTCTTCTGCTTCTTCTGATTCACCCTCCAGACTTCCACTTCTCCTTCTCCTTCTTCTGCTTCTTCTGATTCACCCTCCAGACTTCACCTTCTCCTTCTCCTTCTTCTGCTTCTTCTGATTCACCCTCCAGACTTCACCTTCTCCTTCTCCTTCTTCTTCTTCTTCTGATTCACCCTCCAGACTTCACCTTCTCCTTCTCCTTCTTCTGCTTCTTCTGATTCACCCTCCAGACTTCACCTTCTCCTTCTCCTTCGTCTACTTCTTCGGATTCACCCTCCAGACTACACCTTCTCCTTCTCCTTCTTCTACTTCTTCTGATTCACCCTCCAGACTTCACCTTCTCCTTCTCCTTCTTCTGCTTCTTCTGATTCACCCTCCAGACTTCACCTTCTCCTTCTCCTTCTTCTACTTCTTCTGATTCACCCTCCAGACTTCACCTTCTCCTTCTCCTTCTTCTACTTCTTCTGATTCACACTCCAGACTTCACCTTCTCCTTCTCCTTCTTCTCCTTCTTCTGCTTCTCCCTCCAGACTTCACCTTCTCCTTCTCCTTCTTCTGCTTCTTCTGATTCACCCTCCAGACTTCACCTTCTCCTTCTCCTTCTTCTACTTCTTCTGATTCACCCTCCAGACTTCACCTTCTCCTTCTCCTTCTTCTACTTCTTCTGATTCACCCTCCAGACTTCACCTTCTACTTCTCCTTCTTCTACTTCTTCTGATTCACACACCAGACTTCAACTTCTCATTCTCCTTTTTCTACTTCTTCTGATTCACCCTCCAGACTTCACCTTCTACTTCTCCTTCTTCTGCTTCTTCTGATTCACCCTCCAGACTTCACCTTCTCCTTCTCCTTCTTCTGCTTCTTCTGATTCATCCTCCAGACTTCGCCTTCTCCTTCTCCTTCTTCTACTTCTTCTGATTCACCCTCCAGACTTCACCTTCTCCTTCTCCTTCTTCTACTTCTTCTGATTCACCCTCCAGTCATCACCTTCTCCTTCTCCTTCTTCTGCTTCTTCTGATTCACCCTTCAGACTTCACCTTCTCCTTCTCCTTCTTTTACTTCTTCTGATTCACCCTCCAGACTTCACCTTCTCCTTCTACTTCTTCTGCTTCTTCAGATTCACCCTCCAGACTTCACCTTCTCCTTCTCCTTCTTCTACTTCTTCTGATTCACCCTCCAGACTTCACCTTCTCCTTATCCTTCTTCTGCTTCTTCTGCTTCACCCTCCAGACTTCACCTTCTCCTTCTCCTTCTTCTGCTTCATCTGATTCACCCTCCAGACTTCACCTTCTCCTTCTCCTTCTTCTGCTTCTTCTGATTCACCCTCCAGACTTCACCTTCTCCTTCTCTTTCTTCTGCTTCTTCTGATTCACCCTCCAGACTTCACCTTCTCCTTCTCCTTCTTCTGATTCTTCTGATTCACCCTCCAGACTTCACCTTCTCCTTCTCCTTCTTCTGCTTCTTCTGATTCACCCTCCTGACTTCACCTTCTCCTTCTCCTTCTTCTACTTCTTCTGCTTCACCCTCCAGACTTCACCTTCTCCTTCTCCTTATTCTACTTCTTCTGATTCACCCTCCAGACTTGACCTTCTCCTTCTCCTTCTTCTACTTATTCTGATTCACCCTCCAGACTTCACCGTCTCCTTCTCCTTCTTCTGCTTCTTCTGCTTCACCGTCCTGACTTCACCTTCTCCTTCTCCTTCTTCTACTTCTTCTGCTTCATCCCGCTGACATCACCTGCTCCTTTTCCTTCTTCTGCTTCTTCTGATTCACCCTCCTAACTTCACCTTCTCCTTCTCCTTCTTCTGCTTCTTCTGATTCACCCTCCTGACTTCGCCTTCTCCTTCTCCTTCTTCTGCTTCTTCTGATTCACCCTCCAGACTTCACCTTCTCCTTCTCCTTCTTCTGCTTCTTCTGATTCACCCTCCAGACTTCACCTTCTCCTTCTCCTTCTTCTGATTCTTCTGATTCACCCTCCAGACTTCACCTTCTCCTTCTACTTCTTCTGCTTCATCTGATTCACCCTCCAGACTTCACCTGCTCCTTCTCCTTCTTCTGCTTCTTCTGATTCACCCTCCAGACTTCACCTTCTCCTTCTCCTTCTTCTGCTTCTTCTGATTCACCCTCCAGACTTCACCTTCTCCTTCTCCTTCTTCTGCTTCTTCTGCTTCACCCTCCAGACTACACCTTCTCCTTCTCCTTCTTCTGCTTCTTCTGCTTCACCCTCCTGACTTCACCTTCTCCTTCTCCTTCTTCTACTTCTTCTGATTCACCCTCCAGACTTCACCTTCTCTTTCTCCTTCTTCTGCTTCTTCTGCTTCACCCTCCAGACTTCACCTTCTCCTTCTCCTTCTCCTGCTTCTTCTGATTCACCCTCCAGACTTCACCTTCTCCTTCTCCTTCTTCTGCTTCTTCTGATTCACCCTCCAGACTTCACCTTCTCCTTCTCCTTCTTCTGCTTCTTCTGCTTCACCCTCCAGACTTCACCTTCTCCTTCTCCTTCTTCTGCTTCTTCTGCTTCACCCTCCTGACTTCACCTTCTCCTTCTCCTTCTTCTACTTCTTCTGATTCACCCTCCAGACTTCACCTTCTCTTTCTCCTTCTTCTGCTTCTTCTGCTTCACCCTCCAGACTTCACCTTCTCCTTCTCCTTATTCTACTTCTTCTGATTCACCCTCCAGACTTGACCTACTCCTTCTCCTTCTTCTACTTATTCTGATTCACCCTCCAGACTTCACCTTCTCCTTCTCCTTCTTCTGCTTCTTCTGCTTCACCGTCCTGACTTCACCTTCTCCTTCTCCTTCTTCTACTTCTTCTGCTTCATCCCGCTGACATCACCTGCTCCTTCTCCTTCTTCTGCTTCTTCTGATTCACCCTCCTAACTTCACCTTCTCCTTCTCCTTCTTCTGCTTCTTCTGATTCACCCTCCTGACTTCGCCTTCTCCTTCTCCTTCTTCTGCTTCTTCTGATTCACCCTCCAGACTTCACCTTCTCCTTCTCCTTCTTCTGCTTCTTCTGATTCACCCTCCAGACTTCACCTTCTCCTTCTCCTTCTTCTGATTCTTCTGATTCACCCTCCAGACTTCACCTTCTCCTTCTACTTCTTCTGCTTCATCTGATTCACCCTCCAGACTTCACCTGCTCCTTCTCCTTCTTCTGCTTCTTCTGATTCACCCTCCAGACTTCACCTTCTCCTTCTCCTTCTTCTGCTTCTTCTGATTCACCCTCCAGACTTCACCTTCTCCTTCTCCTTCTTCTGCTTCTTCTGCTTCACCCTCCAGACTTCACCTTCTCCTTCTCCTTCTTCTGCTTCTTCTGCTTCACCCTCCTGACTTCACCTTCTCCTTCTCCTTCTTCTACTTCTTCTGATACACCCTCCAGACTTCACCTTCTCTTTCTCCTTCTTCTGCTTCTTCTGCTTCACCATCCAGACTTCACCTTCTCCTTCTCCTTCTCCTGCTTCTTCTGCTGCGCCCTCCAGACTTCACCTTCTCCTTCTCCTTCTTCTGCTTCTTCTGCTTCACCCTCCTGACTTCACCTTCTCCTTCTCCTTCTTCTACTTCTTCTGCTTCACCCCCCTGACTTCACCTTCTCCTTCTCCTTCTTCTGCTTCTTCTGATTCACCCTCCTAACTTCACCTTCTCCTTCTCCTCCTTCTGCTTCTTCTGATTCACCCTCCTGACTTCACCTTCTCCTTCTCCTTCTTCTGCTTCTTCTGATTCACCCTCCAGACTTCACCTTCTCCTTCTCCTTCTTCTGCTTCTTCTGATTCACGCTCCAGACTTCACCTTCTCCTTCTCCTTCTTCTGCTTCTTCTGATTCATCCTCCAGACCTCACTTTCTCCTTCTCCTTCTTCTACTTCTTCTGATTCACCCTCCAGACTTCATCTTCTCCTTCTCCTTCTTCTGCTTCTTCTGATTCACCCTCCAGACTTCACCTTCTCCTTCTCCTTCTTCTGCTTCTTCTGATTCAACCTCCAGACTTCACCTTCTCCTTCTCCTTCTTCTACTTCTTCTGATTCACCCTCCAGACCTCACCTTCTCCTTCTCCTTCTTCTACTTCTTCTGATTCACCCTCCAGTCTTCACCTTCTCCTTCTCCTTCTTCTGCTTCTTCTGCTTCACCCTCCAGACTTCACCTTCTCCTTCTCTTTCTTCTGCTTCTTCTGATTCACCCTCCAGACTTCACCTTCTCCTTCTCCTTCTTCTGATTCTTCTGATTCACCCTCCAGACTTCACATTCTCCTTCTCCTTCTCAAGCTTCTTCTGATTCACCCTCCTGACTTCACCTTCTGCATCTCCTTCTTCTACTTCTTCTGATTCACCCTCCTGACTTCACCTTCTCCTTCTCCTTCTTCTACTTCTTCTGCTTCACCCTCCAGACTTCACCTTCTCCTTCTCCTTCTTCTACTTCTTCTGATTCACCCTCCAGACTTCACCTTCTCCTTCTCCTTCTTCTGCTTCTTCTGATTCACCCTCCAGACTTCACCTTCTCTTTCTCCTTATTCTGCTTCTTCTGATTCACACTCCAGACTTCACCTTCTCCTTCTCCTTCTTCTGCTTCTTCTGGTTCACCCTCCAGACTTCACCTTCTCCTTCTCCTTTTTCTGCTTCTTCTGATTCACCCTCCAGACTTCACCTTCTCCTTCTCCTTCTTCTACTTCTTCTGATTCACCCTCCAGACTTCATCTTCTCCTTCTCCTTCTTCTGCTTCTTCTGATTCACCCTCCAGACTTCACCTTCTCCTTCTCCTTCTTCTGCTTCTTCTGATTCACCCTCCAGACTTCACCTTCTCCTTCTCCTTCTTCTACTTCTTCTGATTCACACACCAGACTTCAACTTCTCCTTCTCCTTCTTCTACTTCTTCTGATTCACCTTCCAGACTTCACCTTCTACTTCTCCTTCTTCTGCTTCTTCTGATTCACCCTCCAGACTTCAACTTCTCCTTCTCCTTCTTCGGCTTCTTCTGATTCACCCTCCAGAGTTCATCTTCTCCTTCTCCTTCTTCTGCTTCTTCTGATTCACCCTCCAGACTTCACCTTCTCCTTCTCCTTCTTCTGCTTCTTCTGATTCACCCTCCAGACTTCGCCTTCTCCTTCTCCTTCTTCTACTTCTTCTGATTCACCCTCCAGACTTCACCTTCTCCTTCTCCTTCTTCTACTTCTTCTGATTCACCCTCCAGCCTTCACCTTCTCCTTCTCCTTCTTCTGCTTCTTCTGATTCACCCTCCAGACTTCACCTTCTCCTTCTCCTTCTTCTGCTTCTTCTGATTCACCCTCCTGACTTCACCTTCTCCTTCTCCTTCTTCTGCTTCTTCTGATTCACCCTCCAGACTTCACCTTCTCCTTCTCCTTCTTCTACTTCTTCTGATTCACCCTCCAGACTTCACCTTCTCCTTCTACTTCTTCTGCTTCTTCTGATTCACCCTCCAGACTTCACCTTCTCCTTCTCCTTCTTGTACTTCTTCTGATTCACCCTCCAGACTTCACCTTCTCCTTCTCCTTCTTCTGCTTCTTCTGCTTCACCCTCCAGACTTCACCTTCTCCTTCTCCTTCTTCTGCTTCATCTGATTCACCCTCCAGACTTCACCTTCTCCTTCTCCTTCTTCTGCTTCTTCTGATTCACCCTCCCGACTTCATCTTCTCCTTCTCCTTCTTCTGCTTCTTCTGATTCACCCTCCAGACTTCACCTTCTCCTTCTCCTTCTTCTGCTTCTTCTGATTCACCCTCCAGACTTCGCCTTCTCCTTCTCCTTCTTCTACTTGTTCTGATTCACCCTCCAGACTTCACCTTCTCCTTCTCCTTCTTCTACTTCTTCTGATTCACCCTCCAGTCTTCACCTTCTCCTTCTCCTTCTTCTGCTTCTTCTGATTCACCCTCCAGACTTCACCTTCTCCTTCTTCTTCTTCTGCTTCTTCTGATTCACCCTCCTGACTTCACCTTCTCCTTCTCCTTCTTCTGCTTCTTCTGATTCACCCTCCAGACATCACCTTCTCCTTCTCCTTCTTTTACTTCTTCTGATTCACCCTCCAGACTTCACCTTCTCCTTCTACTTCTTCTGCTTCTTCTGATTCACCCTCCAGACTTCACCTTCTCCTTCTCCTTCTTCTGCTTCTTCTGATTCACCCTCCAGACTTCCACTTCTCCTTCTCCTTCTTCTGCTTCTTCTGATTCACCCTCCAGACTTCACCTTCTCCTTCTCCTTCTTCTGCTTCTTCTGATTCACCCTCCAGACTTCACCTTCTCCTTCTCCTTCTTCTTCTTCTTCTGATTCACCCTCCAGACTTCACCTTCTCCTTCTCCTTCTTCTGCTTCTTCTGATTCACCCTCCAGACTTCACCTTCTCCTTCTCCTTCGTCTACTTCTTCGGATTCACCCTCCAGACTACACCTTCTCCTTCTCCTTCTTCTACTTCTTCTGATTCACCCTCCAGACTTCACCTTCTCCTTCTCCTTCTTCTGCTTCTTCTGATTCACCCTCCAGACTTCACCTTCTCCTTCTCCTTCTTCTACTTCTTCTGATTCACCCTCCAGACTTCACCTTCTCCTTCTCCTTCTTCTACTTCTTCTGATTCACACTCCAGACTTCACCTTCTCCTTCTCCTTCTTCTCCTTCTTCTGCTTCTCCCTCCAGACTTCACCCTCTCCTTCTCCTTCTTCTGCTTCTTCTGATTCACCCTCCAGACTTCACCTTCTCCTTCTCCTTCTTCTACTTCTTCTGATTCACCCTCCAGACTTCACCTTCTCCTTCTCCTTCTTCTACTTCTTCTGATTCACCCTCCAGACTTCACCTTCTACTTCTCCTTCTTCTACTTCTTCTGATTCACACACCAGACTTCAACTTCTCATTCTCCTTTTTCTACTTCTTCTGATTCACCCTCCAGACTTCACCTTCTACTTCTCCTTCTTCTGCTTCTTCTGATTCACCCTCCAGACTTCACCTTCTCCTTCTCCTTCTTCTGCTTCTTCTGATTCATCCTCCAGACTTCGCCTTCTCCTTCTCCTTCTTCTACTTCTTCTGATTCACCCTCCAGACTTCACCTTCTCCTTCTCCTTCTTCTACTTCTTCTGATTCACCCTCCAGTCATCACCTTCTCCTTCTCCTTCTTCTGCTTCTTCTGATTCACCCTTCAGACTTCACCTTCTCCTTCTCCTTCTTTTACTTCTTCTGATTCACCCTCCAGACTTCACCTTCTCCTTCTACTTCTTCTGCTTCTTCAGATTCACCCTCCAGACTTCACCTTCTCCTTCTCCTTCTTCTACTTCTTCTGATTCACCCTCCAGACTTCACCTTCTCCTTATCCTTCTTCTGCTTCTTCTGCTTCACCCTCCAGACTTCACCTTCTCCTTCTCCTTCTTCTGCTTCATCTGATTCACCCTCCAGACTTCACCTTCTCCTTCTCCTTCTTCTGCTTCTTCTGATTCACCCTCCAGACTTCACCTTCTCCTTCTCTTTCTTCTGCTTCTTCTGATTCACCCTCCAGACTTCACCTTCTCCTTCTCCTTCTTCTGATTCTTCTGATTCACCCTCCAGACTTCACCTTCTCCTTCTCCTTCTTCTGCTTCTTCTGATTCACCCTCCTGACTTCACCTTTTCCTTCTCCATCTTCTACTTCTTCTGATTCACCCTCCTGACTTCACCTTCTCCTTCTCCTTCTTCTGCTTCTTCTGATTCACCCTCCTAACTTCACCTTCTCCTTCTCCTTCTTCTGCTTCTTCTGATTCACCCTCCTGACTTCACCTTCTCCTTCTCCTTTTCTGCTTCTTCCGATTCACCCTCCAGACTTCACCTTCTCCTTCCCCTTCTTCTGCTTCTTCTGATTCACCCTCCAGACTTCACCTTCTCCTTCTCCTTCTTCTGCTTCTTCTGATTCACCCTCCAGACCTCACCTTCTACTTCTCCTTCTTCTACTTCTTCTGATTCATCCTCCAGACTTCATCTTCTCCTTCTCCTTCTTCTGCTTCTTCTGATTCTCCCTCTAGACTTCACCTTCTCTTTCTCCTTCTTCTGCTTCTTCTGATTCACCCTCCAGACTTCACCTTCTCCTTCTCCTTCTTCTACTTCTTCTGATTCACCCTCCTGACTTCACCTTCTCCTTCTCCTTCTTCTACGTCTTCTGCTTCACCCTCCAGACTTCACCTTCTCCTTGTCCTTCGTCTTCTTCTTCTGATTCACCCTCCAGACTTCACCTTCTCCTTCTCCTTCTTCTGCTTCTTCTGATTCACCCTCCAGACTTCACCTTCTCCTTCTCCTTATTCTGCATCTTCTGATTCACCCTCCAGACTTCACCTTCTCCTTCTCCTTCTTCTGCTTCTTCTGATTCACCCTCCAGACTTCCCCTTCTCCTTCTCCTACTTCTGCTTCTTCTGATTCACCCTCCAGACTTCACCTTCTCCTTCTCCTTCTTCTACTTCTTCTGATTCACCCTCCAGACTTCATCTTCTCCTTCTCCTTCTTCTGCTTCTTCTGATTCACCCTCCAGACTTCACCTTCTCCTTCTCCTTCTTCTGCTTCTTCTGATTCACCCTCCAGACTTCACCTTCTCCTTCTCCTTCTTCTACTTCTTCTGATTCACCCTCCAGACTACACCATCTCCTTCTCCTTCTTCTACTTCTTCTGATTCACCCTCCAGACTTCACCTTCTCCTTCTCCTTCTTCTCCTTCTTCTGATTCAGCCTCCAGACTTCACCTTCTCCTTCTCCTTCTTCTGCTTCTTCTGATTCACCCTTCAGACTTCACCTTCTCCTTCTCCTTCTTCTGCTTCTTCTGATTCATCCTTCAGACTTCACCTTCTCCTTCTTCTGCTTCTTCTGATTCACCCTCCAGACCTCACCTTCTCCTTCTTCTACTTCTTCTGATTCACCCTCCAGACTTCATCTTCTCCTTCTCCTTCTTCTGCTTCTTCTGATTCACCCTCCAGACTTCACCTTCTCCTTCTCCTTCTTCTGCTTCTTCTGATGCACCCTCCAGACTTCGCCTTCTCCTTCTCCTTCTTCTACTTCTTCTGATTCACCCTCCAGACTTCACCTTCTCCTTCTCCTTCTTCTACTTCTTCTGATATACCCTCCAGTCTTCACCTTCTCCTTCTCCTTCTTCTGCTTCTTCTGATTCACCCTCCAGACTTCACCTTCTCCTTCTCCTTCTTCTCCTTCTTCTGATTCACCCTCCTGACTTCACCTTCTCCTTCTCCTTCTTCTACTTCTTCTGATTCACCCTCCAGACTTCACCTGCTCCTTCTCCTTCTTCTGCTTCTTCTGATTCACCCTCCAGACTTCACCTTCTCCTTCTCCTTCTTCTGCTTTTTCTGATTCACCCTCCAGACTTCACCTTCTCCTTCTCCTACTTCTGCTTCTTCTGCTTCACCCTCCAGACTTCACCTTCTCCTTCTCCTTCTTCTGCTTCTTCTGCTTCACCCTCCTGAATTCAGCTTCTCCTTCTCCTTCTTCTACTTCTTCTGATTCACCCTCCAGACTTCACCTTCTCCTTCTCCTTCTTCTGCTTCTTCTGCTTCACCCTCCAGACTTCACCTTCTCCTTCTCCTTCTTCTGCTTCTTCTGAATCACCCTCCAGACTTCACCTTCTCCTTCTCCTTATTCTGCATCTTCTGATTCACCCTCCAGACTTCACCTTCTCCTTCTCCTTCTTCTGCTTCTTCTGATTCACCCTCCAGACTTCACCTTCTCCTTCTCCTTCTTCTGCTTCTTCTGATTCACCCTCCAGACTTCACCTTCTCCTTCTCCTTCTTCTACTTCTTCTGATTCACCCTCCAGACTTCATCTTCTCCTTCTCCTTCTTCTGCTTCTTCTGATTCACCCTCCAGACTTCACCTTCTCCTTCTCCTTCTTCTGCTTCTTCTGATTCACCCTCCAGACTTCACCTTCTCCTTCTCCTTCTTCTACTTCTTCTGATTCACCCTCCAGACTTCACCATCTCCTTCTCCTTCTTCTACTTCTTCTGATTCACCCTCCAGACTTCACCTTCTCCTTCTCCTTCTTCTCCTTCTTCTGATTCAGCCTCCAGACTTCACCTTCTCCTTCTCCTTCTTCTGCTTCTTCTGATTCACCCTTCAGACTTCACCTTCTCCTTCTCCTTCTTCTGCTTCTACTGATTCACCCTCCAGACTTCACCTTCTCCTTCTCCTTCTTCTGCTTCTTCTGAATCACCCTCCAGACTTCACCTTCTCCTTCTCCTTCTTCTGCTTCTTCTGATTCACCCTCCAGACTTCGCCTTCTCCTTCTCCTTCTTCTACTTCTTCTGATTCACCCTCCAGACTTCACCTTCTCCTTCTCCTTCTTCTACTTCTTCTGATAAACCCTCCAGTCTTCACCTTCTCCTTCTCCTTCTTCTGCTTCTTCTGATTCACCATCCAGACTTCACCTTCTCCTTCTCCTTCTTCTCCTTCTTCTGATTCACCCTCCTGACTTCACCTTCTCCTTCTCCTTCTTCTGCTTCTGCTGATTCACCCTCCAGACTTCACCTTCTCCTTCTCCTTCTTCTACTTCTTCTGATTCACCCTCCAGACTTCACCTTCTCCTTCTAATTCCTCTGCTTCTTCTGATTCACCCTCCAGACTTCACCTGCTCCTTCTCCTTCTTCTGCTTCTTCTGATTCACACTCCAGACTTCACCTTCTCCTTCTCCTTCTTCTGCTTCTTCTGATTCACCCTCCAGACTTCACCTTCTCCTTCTCCTTCTTCTGCTTCTTCTGCTTCACCCTCCTGAATTCAGCTTCTCCTTCTCCTTCTTCTACTTCTTCTGATTCACCCTCCAGACTTCACCTTCTCCTTCTCCTTCTTCTGCTTCTTCTGCTTCACCCTCCAGACTTCACCTTCTCCTTCTCCTTCTTCTGCTTCTTCTGATTCACCCTCCAGACTTCACCTTCTCCTTCTCCTTATTCTGCATCTTCTGATTCACCCTCCAGACTTCACCTTCTCCTTCTCCTTCTTCTGCTTCTTCTGATTCACCCTCCAGACTTCACCTTCTCCTTCTCCTTCTTCTGCTTCTTCTGATTCACCCTCCAGACTTCACCTTCTCCTTCTCCTTCTTCTACTTCTTCTGATTCACCCTCCAGACTTCACCTTCTCCTTCTCCTTCTTCTGCTTCTTCTGATTCACCCTCCAGACTTCATCTTCTCCTTCTCCTTCTTCTGCTTCTTCTGATTCACCCTCCAGACTTCACCTTCTCCTTCTCCTTCTTCTGCTTCTTCTGATTCACCCTCCAGACTTCACCTTCTCCTTCTCCTTCTTCTACTTCTTCTGATTCACCCTCCAGACTTCACCATCTCCTTCTCCTTCTTCTACTTCTTCTGATTCACCCTCCAGACTTCACCTTCTCCTTCTCCTTCTTCTCCTTCTTCTGATTCAGCCTCCAGACTTCACCTTCTCCTTCTCCTTCTTCTGCTTCTTCTGATTCACCCTTCAGACTTCACCTTCTCCTTCTCCGTCTTCTGCTTCTTCTGATTCATCCTTCAGACTTCACCTTCTCCTTCTCCTTCTTCTGCATCTTCTGATTCACCCTCCAGACCTCACCTTCTCCTTCTTCTACTTCTTCTGATTCACCCTCCAGACTTCATCTTCTCCTTTTCCTTCTTCTGCTTCTTCTGATTCACCCTCCAGACTTCACCTTCTCCTTCTCCTTCTTCTGCTTCTTCTGATTCACCCTCCAGACTTCGCCTTCTCCTTCTCCTTCTTCTGATTCTTCTGATTCACCCTCCAGACTTCACCTTCTCCTTCTCCTTCTTCTGCTTCTTCTGATTCACCCTCCAGACTTCACCTTCTCCTTCTCCTTCTTCTACTTCTTCTGATTCACCCTCCAGACTTCACCTTCTCCTTCTCCTTCGTCTACTTCTTCTGATTCACCCTCCAGACTACACCTTCTCCTTCTCCTTCTTCTACTTCTTCTGATTCACCCTCCAGACTTCACCTTCTCCTTCTCCTTCTTCTACTACTTCTGATTCACCCTCCAGACTTCACCTTCTCCTTCTCCTTCTTCTACTTCTTCTGATTCACCCTCCAGACTTCATCTTCTCCTTCTCCTCCTTCTGCTTCTTCTGATTCACCCTCCAGACTTCACCTTCTCCTTCTCCTTCTTCTGCTTCTTCTGATTCACCCTCCAGACTTCACATTCTCCTTCTCCTTCTTCTACTTCTTCTGATTCACCCTCCAGACTTCACCTTCTCCTTCTCCTTCTTCTGCTTCTTCTGATTCACCCTCCAGACTTCACCTTCTCCTTCTCCTTCTTCTACTTCTTCTGATTCACCCTCCAGACTTCATCTTCTCCTTCTCCTTCTTCTGCTTCTTCTGATTCACCCTCCAGACTTCACCTTCTCCTTCTCCTTCTTCTGCTTCTTCTGATTCACCCTCCAGACTTCACCTTCTCCTTCTCCTTCTTCTACTTCTTCTGATTCACCCTCCAGACTTCACCATCTCCTTCTCCTTCTTCTACTTCTTCTGATTCACCCTCCAGACTTCACCTTCTCCTTCTCCTTCTTCTCCTTCTTCTGATTCAGCCTCCAGACTTCACCTTCTCCTTCTCCTTCTTCTGCTTCTTCTGATTCACCCTTCAGACTTCACCTTCTCCTTCTCCTTCTTCTGCTTCTACTGATTCATCCTTCAGACTTCACCTTCTCCTTCTCCTTCTTCTGCTTCTTCTGATTCACCCTCCAGACCTCACCTTCTCCTTCTTCTACTTCTTCTGATTCACCCTCCAGACTTCATCTTCTCCTTTTCCTTCTTCTGCTTCTTCTGATTCACCCTCCAGACTTCACCTTCTCCTTCTCCTTCTTCTGCTTCTTCTGATTCACCCTCCAGACTTCGCCTTCTCCTTCTCCTTCTTCTACTTCTTCTGATTCACCCTCCAGACTTCACCTTCTCCTTCTCCTTCTTCTACTTCTTCTGATAAACCCTCCAGTCTTCACCTTCTCCTTCTCCTTCTTCTGCTTCTTCTGATTCACCATCCAGACTTCACCTTCTCCTTCTCCTTCTTCTCCTTCTTCTGATTCACCCTCCTGACTTCACCTTCTCCTTCTCCTTCTTCTGCTTCTGCTGATTCACCCTCCAGACTTCACCTTCTCCTTCTCCTTCTTCTACTTCTTCTGATTCACCCTCCAGACTTCACCTTCTCCTTCTAATTCCTCTGCTTCTTCTGATTCACCCTCCAGGCTTCACCTGCTCCTTCTCCTTCTTCTGCTTCTTCTGATTCACACTCCAGACTTCACCTTCTCCTTCTCCTTCTTCTGCTTCTTCTGATTCACCCTCCAGACTTCACCTTCTCCTTCTCCTTCTTCTGCTTCTTCTGCTTCACCCTCCTGAATTCAGCTTCTCCTTCTCCTTCTTCTACTTCTTCTGATTCACCCTCCAGACTTCACCTTCTCCTTCTCCTTCTTCTGCTTCTTCTGCTTCACCCTCCAGACTTCACCTTCTCCTTCTCCTTCTTCTGCTTCTTCTGATTCACCCTCCAGACTTCACCTTCTCCTTCTCCTTATTCTGCATCTTCTGATTCACCCTCCAGACTTCACCTTCTCCTTCTCCTTCTTCTGCTTCTTCTGATTCACCCTCCAGACTTCACCTTCTCCTTCTCCTTCTTCTGCTTCTTCTGATTCACCCTCCAGACTTCACCTTCTCCTTCTCCTTCTTCTACTTCTTCTGATTCACCCTCCAGACTTCATCTTCTCCTTCTCCTTCTTCTGCTTCTTCTGATTCACCCTCCAGACTTCACCTTCTCCTTCTCCTTCTTCTGCTTCTTCTGATTCACCCTCCAGACTTCACCTTCTCCTTCTCCTTCTTCTACTTCTTCTGATTCACCCTCCAGACTTCACCATCTCCTTCTCCTTCTTCTACTTCTTCTGATTCACCCTCCAGACTTCACCTTCTCCTTCTCCTTCTTCTCCTTCTTCTGATTCAGCCTCCAGACTTCACCTTCTCCTTCTCCTTCTTCTGCTTCTTCTGATTCACCCTTCAGACTTCACCTTCTCCTTCTCCGTCTTCTGCTTCTTCTGATTCATCCTTCAGACTTCACCTTCTCCTTCTCCTTCTTCTGCATCTTCTGATTCACCCTCCAGACCTCACCTTCTCCTTCTTCTACTTCTTCTGATTCACCCTCCAGACTTCATCTTCTCCTTTTCCTTCTTCTGCTTCTTCTGATTCACCCTCCAGACTTCACCTTCTCCTTCTCCTTCTTCTGCTTCTTCTGATTCACCCTCCAGACTTCGCCTTCTCCTTCTCCTTCTTCTGATTCTTCTGATTCACCCTCCAGACTTCACCTTCTCCTTCTCCTTCTTCTGCTTCTTCTGATTCACCCTCCTGACTTCACCTTCTCCTTCTCCTTCTTCTACTTCTTCTGATTCACCCTCCAGACTTCACCTTCTCCATCTCCTTCTTCTGCTTCTTCTGATTCACCCTCCAGACTTCACCTTCTCCTTCTCCTTCGTCTACTTCTTCTGATTCACCCTCCAGACTACACCTTCTCCTTCTCCTTCTTCTACTTCTTCTGATTCACCCTCCAGACATCACCTTCTCCTTCTCCTTCTTCTACTACTTCTGATTCACCCTCCAGACTTCACCTTCTCCTTCTCCTTCTTCTACTTCTTCTGATTCACCCTCCAGACTTCATCTTCTCCTTCTCCTCCTTCTGCTTCTTCTGATTCATCCTCCAGACTTCACCTTCTCCTTCTCCTTCTTCTGCTTCTTCTGATTCACCCTCCAGACTTCACATTCTCCTTCTCCTTCTTCTACTTCTTCTGATTCACCCTCCAGACTTCACCTTCTCCTTCTCCTTCTTCCACTTCTTCTGATTCACCCTCCAGTCTTCACCTTCTCCTTCTCCTTCTTCTGTTTCTTCTGCTTCACCCTCCAGACTTCACCTTCTCCTTCTCTTTCTTCTGCTTCTTCTGATTCACCCTGCAGACTTCACCTTCTCCTTCTCCTTCTTCTGATTCTTCTGATTCACCCTCCAGACTTCACCTTCTCCTTCTCCTTCTTCTGCTTCTTCTGATTCACCCTCCTGACTTCACCTTCTCCTTCTCCTTCTTCTACTTCTTCTGATTCACCCTCCTGACTTCACCTTCTCCTTCTACTTCTTCTACTTCTTCTGCTTCACCCTCCAGACTTCACCTTCTCCTTCTCCTTCTTCTACTTCTTCTGATTCACCCTCCAGACTTCATCTTCTCCTTCTCCTTCTTCTGCTTCTTCTGATTCACCCTCCAGACTTCACCTTCTCCTTCTCCTTATTCTGCTTCTTCTGATTCACCCTCCAGACTTCACCTTCTCCTTCTCCTGATTCTGCTTCTTCTGATTCACCCTCCAGACTTCACCTTCTCCTTCTCCTTCTTCTGCTTCTTCTGATTCACCCTCCTGACTTCACCTTCTCCTTCTCCTTCTTCTACTTCTTCTGATTCACCCTCCTGACTTCACCTTCTCCTTCTCCTTCTTCTACTTCTTCTGCTTCACCCTCCAGACTTCACCTTCTCCTTCTCCTTCTTCTACTTCTTCTGATTCACCCTCCAGACTTCACCTTCTCCTTCTCCTTCTTCTGCTTCTTCTGATTCACCCTCCATACTTCACCTTCACTTCTCCTTATTCTGCTTCTTCTGATTCACCCTCCAGACTTCAACTTCTCCTTCTCCTTCTTCTGCTTCTTCTGATTCACCCACCAGACTTCACCTTCTCCTTCTCCTTCTTCTGCTTCTTCTGATTCACCCTCCAGACTTCACCTTCTCCTTCTCCTTCTTCTGCTTCTTCTGATTCACCCTCCAGACTTCACCTTCTCCTTCTCCTTCTTCTACTTCTTCTGATTCACCCTCCAGACTTCACCTTCTCCTTCTCTTTCTTCTGCTTCTTCTGATTCACCCTCCAGATTTCATCCTCTCCTTCTCCTTCTTCTGCTTCGTCTGATTCACCCTCCAGACTTCACCTTCTCCTTCTCCTTCTTCTGCTTCTTCTGATTCACCCTCCAGACTTCACCTTCTCCTTCTCCTTCTTCTGCTTCTTCTGATTCACCCTCCAGACTTCACCTTCTCCTTCTCCTTCTTCTACTTCTTCTGATTCACCCTCCAGACCTCACCTTCTCCTTCTCCTTCTTCTACTCTTCTGATTCACCCTCCAGATTTCATCTTCTCCTTCTCCTTCTTCTGCTTCTTCTGATTCACCCTCCAGACTTCACCTTCTCCTTCTCCTTCTTCTGCTTCTTCTGATTCACCCTCCTGACTTCACCTTCTCCTTCTCCTTCTTCTACTTCTTCTGATTCACCCTCCTGACTTCACCTTCTCCTTCTCCTTCTTCTACTTCTTCTGCTTCACCCTCCAGACTTCACCTTCTCCTTCTCCTTCTTCTACTTCTTCTGATTCACCCTCCAGACTTGACCTTCTCCTTCTCCTTCTTCTACTTCTTCTGATTCACCCTCCAGACTTCACCTTCTCCTTCTCCTTCTTCTGCTTCTTCTGCTTCACCGTCCTGACTTCACCTTCTCCTTCTCCTTCTTCTACTTCTTCTGCTTCATCCCCCTGACATCACCTGCTCCTTCTCCTTCTTCTGCTTCTTCTGATTCACCCTCCTAACTTCACCTTCTCCTTCTCCTTCTTCTGCTTCTTCTGATTCACCCTCCTGACTTCACCATCTCCTTCTCCTTCTTCTGCTTCTTCTGATTCACCCTCCAGACTTCACCTTCTCCTTCTATTTCTTCTGCTTCTTCTGATTCACCCTCCAGACTTCACCTTCTCCTTCTCCTTCTTCTGATTCTTCTGATTCACCCTCCAGACTTCACCTTCTCCTTCTCCTTCTTCTGCTTCTTCTGATTCACCCTCCTGACTTCACCTTCCCCTTCTCCTTCTTCTACTTCTTCTGATTCACCCTCCTGACTTCACCTTCTCCTTCTCCTTCTTCTACTTCTTCTGCTTCACCCTCCAGACTTCACCTTCTCCTTCTCCTTCTTCTACTTCTTCTGATTCACCCTCCAGACTTGACCTTCTCCTTCTCCTTCTTCTACTTATTCTGATTCACCCTCCAGACTTCACCTTCTCCTTCTCCTTCTTCTGCTTCTTCTGCTTCACCGTCCTGACTTCACCTTCTCCTTCTCCTTCTTCTACTTCTTCTGCTTCATCCCGCTGACATCACCTGCTCCTTCTCCTTCTTCTGCTTCTTCTGATTCACCCTCCTGACTTCACCTTCTCCTTCTCCTTCTTCTACTTCTTCTGCTTCACCCTCCAGACTTCACCTTCTCCTTCTCCTGCTTCTGCTTCTTCTGATTCACCCTCCAGACTTCTCCTTCTCCTTCTCCTTCTTCTGCTTCTTCTGATTCACCCTCCAGACTTCACCTTCTCCTTCTCCTTCTTCTGCTTCTTCTGATTCACCCTCCAGACTTCACCTTCTCCTTCTCCTTCTTCTACTTCTTCTGATTCACCCTCCAGACTTCACCTTCTCCATTTCCTTCTTCTGCTTCTCCTGATTCACCCTCCAGACTTCACCTTCTCCTTCTCCTTCGTCTACTTCTTCTGATTGACCCTCCAGACTACACCTTCTCCTTCTCCTTCTTCTATTTCTTCTGATTCACCCTCCTGACTTCACCTTCTCCTTCTCCTTCTTCTACTTCTTCTGCTTCACCCTCCAGACTTCACCTTCTCCTTCTCCTTCTTCTACTTCTTCTGATTCACCCTCCATACTTCATCTTCTCCTTCTCCTTCTTCTGCTTCTTCTGATTCACCCTCCAGACTTCACCTTCTCCTTCTCCTTATTCTGCTTCTTCTGATTCACCCTCCAGACTTCACCTTCTACTTCTCCTGATTCTGCTTCTTCTGATTCACCCTCCAGACTTCACCTTCTCCTTCTCCTTCTTCTGCTTCTTCTGATTCACCCTCCTGACTTCACCTTCTCCTTCTCCTTCTTCTACTTCTTCTGATTCACCCTCCTGACTTCACCTTCTCCTTCTCCTTCTTCTACTTCTTCTGCTTCACCCTCCAGACTTCACCTTCTCCTTCTCCTTCTTCTACTTCTTCTGATTCACCCTCCAGACTTCACCTTCTCCTTCTCCTTCTTCTGCTTCTTCTGATTCACCCTCCAGACTTCACCTTCTCCTTCTCCTTCTTCTGCTTCTTCTGATTCACCCTCCAGACTTCACCTTCTCCTTCTCCTTCTTCTGATTCTTCTGATTCACCCTCCAGACTTCACCTTCTCCTTCTACTTCTTCTGCTTCTTCTGATTCACCCTCCAGACTTCACCTGCTCCTTCTCCTTCTTCTGCTTCTTCTGATTCACCCTCCAGACTTCACCTTCTCCTTCTCCTTCTTCTGCTTCTTCTGATTCACCCTCCAGACTTCACCTTCTCCTTCTCCTTCTTCTGCTTCTTCTGCTTCACCCTCCAGACTTCACCTTCTCCTTCTCCTTCTTCTACTTCTTCTGATTCACCCTCCAGACTTCACCTTCTCCTTCTCCTTCTTCTGCTTCTTCTGATTCACCCTCCATACTTCACCTTCACTTCTCCTTATTCTGCTTCTTCTGATTCACCCTCCAGACTTCAACTTCTCCTTCTCCTTCTTCTGCTTCTTCTGATTCACCCTCCAGACTTCATCTTCTCCTTCTCCTTCTTCTGCTTCTTCTGATTCACCCTCCAGACTTCACCTTCTCCTTCTCCTTCTTCTGCTTCTTCTGATTCACCCTCCAGACTTCACCTTCTCCTTCTCCTTCTTCTACTTCTTCTGATTCACCCTCCAGACTTCACCTTCTCCTTCTCTTTCTTCTGCTTCTTCTGATTCACCCTCCAGATTTCATCTTCTCCTTCTCCTTCTTCTGCTTCTTCTGATTCACCCTCCAGACTTCACCTTCTCCTTCTCCTTCTTCTGCTTCTTCTGATTCACCCTCCAGACTTCACCTTCTCCTTCTCCTTCTTCTGCTTCTTCTGATTCACCCTCCAGACTTCACCTTCTCCTTCTCCTTCTTCTACTTCTTCTGATTCACCCTCAAGACCTCACCTTCTCCTTCACCTTCTTCTACTTCTTCTGATTCACCCTCCAGATTTCATCTTCTCCTTCTCCTTCTTCTACTTCTTCTGATTCACCCTCCAGACTTGACCTTCTCCTTCTCCTTCTTCTACTTCTGCTGATTCACCCTCCAGACTTCACCTTCTCCTTCTCCTTCTTCTGCTTCTTCTGCTTCACCGTCCTGACTTCACCTTCTCCTTCTCCTTCTTCTACTTCTTCTGCTTCATCCCGCTGACATCACCTGCTCCTTCTCCTTCTTCTGCTTCTTCTGATTCACCCTCCTAACTTCACCTTCTCCTTCTCCTTCTTCTGCTTCTTCTGATTCACCGTCCTGACTTCACCTTCTCCTTCTCCTTCTTCTGCTTCTTCTGATTCACCCTCCAGACTTCACCTTCTCCTTCTCCTTCTTCTGCTTCTTCTGATTCACCCTCCAGACTTCACCTTCTCCTTCTCCTTCTTCTGATTCTTCTGATTCACCCTCCAGACTTCACCTTCTCCTTCTACTTCTTCTGCTTCATCTGATTCACCCTCCAGACTTCACCTGCTCCTTCTCCTTCTTCTGCTTCTTCTGATTCACCCTCCAGACTTCACCTTCTCCTTCTCCTTCTTCTGCTTCTTCTGATTCACCCTCCAGACTTCACCTTCTCCTTCTCCTTCTTCTGCTTCTTCTTCTTCACCCTCCTGACTTCACCTTCTCCTTCTCCTTCTTCTACTTCTTCTGATTCACCCTCCAGACTTCACCTTCTCTTTCTCCTTCTTCTGCTTCTTCTGCTTCATCCTCCAGACTTCACCTTCTCCTTCTCCTTCTCCTGCTTCTTCTGCTGCGCCCTCCAGACTTCACCTTCTCCTTCTCCTTCTTCTGCTTCTTCTGCTTCACCCTCCTGACTTCACCTTCTCCTTCTCCTTCTTCTACTTCTTCTGCTTCACCCCCCTGACTTCACCTTCTCCTTCTCCTTCTTCTGCTTCTTCTGATTCACCCTCCTAACTTCACCTTCTCCTTCTCCTCCTTCTGCTTCTTCTGATTCACCCTCCTGACTTCACCTTCTCCTTCTCCTTCTTCTGCTTCTTCTGATTCACCCTCCAGACTTCACCTTCTCCTTCTCCTTCTTCTGCTTCTTCTGATTCACGCTCCAGACTTCACCTTCTCCTTCTCCTTCTTCTGCTTCTTCTGATTCATCCTCCAGACCTCACCTTCTCCTTCTCCTTCTTCTACTTCTTCTGATTCACCCTCCAGACTTCATCTTCTCCTTCTCCTTCTTCTGCTTCTTCTGATTCACCCTCCAGACTTCACCTTCTCCTTCTCCTTCTTCTGCTTCTTCTGATTCACCCTCCAGACTTCACCTTCTCCTTCTCCTTCTTCTACTTCTTCTGATTCACCCTCCAGACCTCACCTTCTCCTTCTCCTTCTTCTACTTCTTCTGATTCACCCTCCAGTCTTCACCTTCTCCTTCTCCTTCTTCTGCTTCTTCTGCTTCACCCTCCAGACTTCACCTTCTCCTTCTCTTTCTTCTGCTTCTTCTGATTCACCCTCCAGACTTCACCTTCTCCTTCTCCTTCTTCTGATTCTTCTGATTCACCCTCCAGACTTCACATTCTCCTTCTCCTTCTCAAGCTTCTTCTGATTCACCCTCCTGACTTCACCTTCTCCTTCTCCTTCTTCTACTTCTTCTGATTCACCCTCCTGACTTCACCTTCTCCTTCTCCTTCTTCTACTTCTTCTGCTTCACCCTCCAGACTTCATCTTCTCCTTCTCCTTCTTCTACTTCTTCTGATTCACCCTCCAGACTTCACCTTCTCCTTCTCCTTCTTCTCCTTCTTCTGATTCACCCTCCAGACTTCACCTTCTCTTTCTCCTTATTCTGCTTCTTCTGATTCACACTCCAGACTTCACCTTCTCCTTCTCCTTCTTCTGCTTCTTCTGGTTCACCCTCCAGACTTCACCTTCTCCTTCTCCTTCTTCTGCTTCTTCTGATTCACCCTCCAGACTTCACCTTCTCCTTCTCCTTCTTCTACTTCTTCTGATTCACCCTCCAGACTTCATCTTCTCCTTCTCCTTCTTCTGCTTCTTCTGATTCACCCTCCAGACTTTACCTTCTCCTTCTCCTTCTTCTGCTTCTTCTGATTCACCCTCCAGACTTCACCTTCTCCTTCTCCTTCTTCGGCTTCTTCTGATTCACCCTCCAGAGTTCATCTTCTCCTTCTCCTTCTTCTGCTTCTTCTGATTCACCCTCCAGACTTCACCTTCTCCTTCTCCTTCTTCTGCTTCTTCTGATTCACCCTCCAGACTTCGCCTTCTCCTTCTTCTACTTCTTCTGATTCACCCTCCAGACTTCACCTTCTCCTTCTCCTTCTTCTACTTCTTCTGATTCACCCTCCAGCCTTCACCTTCTCCTTCTCCTTCTTCTGCTTCTTCTGATTCACCCTCCAGACTTCACCTTCTCCTTCTCCTTCTTCTACTTCTTCTGATTCACCCTCCAGACTTGACCTTCTCCTTCTCCTTCTTCTACTTCTGCTGATTCACCCTCCAGACTTCACCTTCTCCTTCTCCTTCTTCTGCTTCTTCTGCTTCACCGTCCTGACTTCACCTTCTCCTTCTCCTTCTTCTGCTTCTTCTGCTTCATCCCCCTGACATCACCTGCTCCTTCTCCTTCTTCTGCTTCTTCTGATTCACCCTCCTAACTTCACCTTCTCCTTCTCCTTCTTCTGCTTCTTCTGATTCACCCTCCAGACTTCACCTTCTCCTTCTCTTTCTTCTGCTTCTTCTGATTCACCCTCCAGACTTCACCTTCTCCTTCTCCTTCTTCTGATTCTTCTGATTCACCCTCCAGACTTCACCTTCTCCTTCTCCTTCTTCTGCTTCTTCTGATTCACCCTCCTGACTTCACCTTCTCCTTCTCCTTCTTCTACTTCTTCTGATTCACCCTCCTGACTTCACCTTCTCCTTCTCCTTCTTCTACTTCTTCTGCTTCACCCTCCAGACTTCACCTTCTCCTTCTCCTTATTCTACTTCTTCTGATTCACCCTCCAGACTTGACCTTCTCCTTCTCCTTCTTCTACTTATTCTGATTCACCCTCCAGACTTCACCTTCTCCTTCTCCTTCTTCTGCTTCTTCTGCTTCACCGTCCTGACTTCACCTTCTCCTTCTCCTTCTTCTACTTCTTCTGCTTCATCCCGCTGACATCACCTGCTCCTTCTCCTTCTTCTGCTTCTTCTGATTCACCCTCCTAACTTCACCTTCTCCTTCTCCTTCTTCTGCTTCTTCTGATTCACCCTCCTGACTTCGCCTTCTCCTTCTCCTTCTTCTGCTTCTTCTGATTCACCCTCCAGACTTCACCTTCTCCTTCTCCTTCTTCTGCTTCTTCTGATTCACCCTCCAGACTTCACCTTCTCCTTCTCCTTCTTCTGATTCTTCTGATTCACCCTCCAGACTTCACCTTCTCCTTCTACTTCTTCTGCTTCATCTGATTCACCCTCCAGACTTCACCTGCTCCTTCTCCTTCTTCTGCTTCTTCTGATTCACCCTCCAGACTTCACCTTCTCCTTCTCCTTCTTCTGCTTCTTCTGATTCACCCTCCAGACTTCACCTTCTCCTTCTCCTTCTTCTGCTTCTTCTGCTTCACCCTCCAGACTTCACCTTCTCCTTCTCCTTCTTCTGCTTCTTCTGCTTCACCCTCCTGACTTCACCTTCTCCTTCTCCTTCTTCTACTTCTTCTGATTCACCCTCCAGACTTCACCTTCTCTTTCTCCTTCTTCTGCTTCTTCTGCTTCACCCTCCAGACTTCACCTTCTCCTTCTCCTTCTCCTGCTTCTTCTGCTGCGCCCTTCAGACTTCACCTTCTCCTTCTCCTTCTTCTGCTTCTTCTGCTTCACCCTCCTGACTTCACCTTCTCCTTCTCCTTCTTCTACTTCTTCTGCTTCACCCCCCTGACTTCACCGTCTCCTTCTCCTTCTTCTGCTTCTTCTGATTCACCCTCCTAACTTCACCTTCTCCTTCTCCTCCTTCTGCTTCTTCTGATTCACCCTCCTGACTTCACCTTCTCCTTCTCCTTCTTCTGCTTCTTCTGATTCACCCTCCAGACTTCACCTTCTCCTTCTCCTTCTTCTGCTTCTTCTGATTCACGCTCCAGACTTCACCTTCTCCTTCTCCTTCTTCTGCTTCTTCTGATTCATCCTCCAGACCTCACCTTCTCCTTCTCCTTCTTCTACTTCTTCTGATTCACCCTCCAGACTTCATCTTCTCCTTCTCCTTCTTCTGCTTCTTCTGATTCACCCTCCAGACTTCACCTTCTCCTTCTCCTTCTTCTGCTTCTTCTGATTCACCCTCCAGACTTCACCTTCTCCTTCTCCTTCTTCTACTTCTTCTGATTCACCCTCCAGATCTCACCTTCTCCTTCTCCTTCTTCTACTTCTTCTGATTCACCCTCCAGTCTTCACCTTCTCCTTCTCCTTCTTCTGCTTCTTCTGCTTCACCCTCCAGACTTCACCTTCTCCTTCTCTTTCTTCTGCTTCTTCTGATTCACCCTCCAGACTTCACCTTCTCCTTCTCCTTCTTCTGATTCTTCTGATTCACCCTCCAGACTTCACATTCTCCTTCTCCTTCTCAAGCTTCTTCTGATTCACCCTCCTGACTTCACCTTCTCCTTCTCCTTCTTCTACTTCTTCTGATTCACCCTCCTGACTTCACCTTCTCCTTCTCCTTCTTCTACTTCTTCTGCTTCACCCTCCAGACTTCACCTTCTCCTTCTCCTTCTTCTACTTCTTCTGATTCACCCTCCAGACTTCACCTTCTCCTTCTCCTTCTTCTGCTTCTTCTGATTCACCCTCCAGACTTCACCTTCTCTTTCTCCTTATTCTGCTTCTTCTGATTCACACTCCAGACTTCACCTTCTCCTTCTCCTTCTTCTGCTTCTTCTGGTTCACCCTCCAGACTTCACCTTCTCCTTCTCCTTCTTCTGCTTCTTCTGATTCACCCTCCAGACTTCACCTTCTCCTTCTCCTTCTTCTACTTCTTCTGATTCACCCTCCAGACTTCATCTTCTCCTTCTCCTTCTTCTGCTTCTTCTGATTCACCCTCCAGACTTCACCTTCTCCTTCTCCTTCTTCTGCTTCTTCTGATTCACCCTCCAGACTTCACCTTCTCCTTCTCCTTCTTCTACTTCTTCTGATTCACACACCAGACTTCAACTTCTCCTTCTCCTTCTTCTACTTCTTCTGATTCACCTTCCAGACTTCACCTTCTACTTCTCCTTCTTCTGCTTCTTCTGATTCACCCTCCAGACTTCACCTTCTCCTTCTCCTTCTTCGGCTTCTTCTGATTCACCCTCCAGAGTTCATCTTCTCCTTCTCCTTCTTCTGCTTCTTCTGATTCACCCTCCAGACTTCACCTTCTCCTTCTCCTTCTTCTGCTTCTTCTGATTCACCCTCCAGACTTCGCCTTCTCCTTCTCCTTCTTCTACTTCTTCTGATTCACCCTCCAGACTTCACCTTCTCCTTCTCCTTCTTCTACTTCTTCTGATTCACCCTCCAGCCTTCACCTTCTCCTTCTCCTTCTTCTGCTTCTTCTGATTCACCCTCCAGACTTCACCTTCTCCTTCTCCTTCTTCTGCTTCTTCTGATTCACCCTCCTGACTTCACCTTCTCCTTCTCCTTCTTCTGCTTCTTCTGATTCACCCTCCAGACTTCACCTTCTCCTTCTCCTTCTTCTACTTCTTCTGATTCACCCTCCAGACTTCACCTTCTCCTTCTACTTCTTCTGCTTCTTCTGATTCACCCTCCAGACTTCACCTTCTCCTTCTCCTTCTTGTACTTCTTCTGATTCACCCTCCAGACTTCACCTTCTCCTTCTCCTTCTTCTGCTTCTTCTGCTTCACCCTCCAGACTTCACCTTCTCCTTCTCCTTCTTCTGCTTCATCTGATTCACCCTCCAGACTTCACCTTCTCCTTCTCCTTCTTCTGCTTCTTCTGATTCACCCTCCCGACTTCATCTTCTCCTTCTCCTTCTTCTGATTCTTCTGATTCACCCTCCAGACTTCACCTTCTCCTTCTCCTTCTTCTGCTTCTTCTGATTCACCCTCCAGACTTCGCCTTCTCCTTCTCCTTCTTCTACTTCTTCTGATTCACCCTCCAGACTTCACCTTCTCCTTCTCCTTCTTCTACTTCTTCTGATTCACCCTCCAGTCTTCACCTTCTCCTTCTCCTTCTTCTGCTTCTTCTGATTCACCCTCCAGACTTCACCTTCTCCTTCTTCTTCTTCTGCTTCTTCTGATTCACCCTCCTGACTTCACCTTCTCCTTCTCCTTCTTCTGCTTCTTCTGATTCACCCTCCAGACTTCACCTTCTCCTTCTCCTTCTTTTACTTCTTCTGATTCACCCTCCAGACTTCACCTTCTCCTTCTACTTCTTCTGCTTCTTCTGATTCACCCTCCAGACTTCACCTTCTCCTTCTCCTTCTTCTGCTTCTTCTGATTCACCCTCCAGACTTCACCTTCTCCTTCTCCTTCTTCTGCTTCTTCTGATTCACCCTCCAGACTTCACCTTCTCCTTCTCCTTCTTCTGCTTCTTCTGATTCACCCTCCAGACTTCACCTTCTCCTTCTCCTTCTTCTACTTCTTCTGATTCACCCTCCAGACTTCACCTTCTCCTTCTCCTTCTTCTGCTTCTTCTGATTCACCCTCCAGACTTCACCTTCTCCTTCTCCTTCTTCTGCTTCTTCTGATTCACCCTCCAGACTTCACCTTCTCCTTCTCCTTCTTCTACTTCTTCTGATTCACCCTCCAGACTTCACCTTCTCCTTCTCCTTCTTCTACTTCTTCTGATTCACACTCCAGACTTCACCTTCTCCTTCTCCTTCTTCTCCTTCTTCTGCTTCTCCCTCCAGACTTCACCTTCTACTTCTCCTTCTTCTGCTTCTTCTGATTCACCCTCCAGACTTCACCTTCTCCTTCTCCTTCTTCTACTTCTTCTGATTCACCCTCCAGACTTCACCTTCTCCTTCTCCTTCTTCTACTTCTTCTGATTCACCCTCCAGACTTCACCTTCTACTTCTCCTTCTTCTACTTCTTCTGATTCACACACCAGACTTCAACTTCTCATTCTCCTTTTTCTACTTCTTCTGATTCACCCTCCAGACTTCACCTTCTACTTCTCCTTCTTCTGCTTCTTCTGATTCACCCTCCAGACTTCACCTTCTCCTTCTCCTTCTTCTGCTTCTTCTGATTCACCCTCCAGATTTCATCTTCTCCTTCTCCTTCTTCTGCTTCTTCTGATTCACCCTCCAGACTTCACCTTCTCCTTCTCCTTCTTCTGCTTCTTCTGATTCATCCTCCAGACTTCGCCTTCTCCTTCTCCTTCTTCTACTTCTTCTGATTCACCCTCCAGACTTTACCTTCTCCTTCTCCTTCTTCTACTTCTTCTGATTCACCCTCCAGTCATCACCTTCTCCTTCTCCTTCTTCTGCTTCTTCTGATTCACCCTCCAGACTTCACCTTCTCCTTCTCCTTCTTTTACTTCTTCTGATTCACCCTCCAGACTTCACCTTCTCCTTCTACTTCTTCTGCTTCTTCAGATTCACCCTCCAGACTTCACCTTCTCCTTCTCCTTCTTCTACTTCTTCTGATTCACCCTCCAGACTTCACCTTCTCCTTATCCTTCTTCTGCTTCTTCTGCTTCACCCTCCAGACTTCACCTTCTCCTTCTCCTTCTTCTGCTTCATCTGATTCACCCTCCAGACTTCACCTTCTCCTTCTCCTTCTTCTGCTTCTTCTGATTCACCCTCCAGACTTCACCTTCTCCTTCTCTTTCTTCTGCTTCTTCTGATTCACCCTCCAGACTTCACCTTCTCCTTCTCCTTCTTCTGATTCTTCTGATTCACCCTCCAGACTTCACCTTCTCCTTCTCCTTCTTCTGCTTCTTCTGATTCACCCTCCTGACTTCACCTTTTCCTTCTCCATCTTCTACTTCTTCTGATTCACCCTCCTGACTTCACCTTCTCCTTCTCCTTCTTCTGCTTCTTCTGATTCACCCTCCTAACTTCACCTTCTCCTTCTCCTTCTTCTGCTTCTTCTGATTCACCCTCCTGACTTCACCTTCTCCTTCTCCTTTTCTGCTTCTTCCGATTCACCCTCCAGACTTCACCTTCTCCTTCCCCTTCTTCTGCTTCTTCTGATTCACCCTCCAGACTTCACCTTCTCCTTCTCCTTCTTCTGCTTCTTCTGATTCACCCTCCAGACCTCACCTTCTACTTCTCCTTCTTCTACTTCTTCTGATTCACCCTCCAGACTTCACCTTCTCCTTCTACTTCTTCTGCTTCTTCTGATTCACCCTCCAGACTTCACCTTCTCTTTCTCCTTCTTCTGCTTCTTCTGATTCACCCTCCAGACTTCACCTTCTCCTTCTCCTTCTTCTACTTCTTCTGCTTCACCCTCCTGACTTCACCTTCTCCTTCTCCTTCTTCTACGTCTTCTGATTCACCCTCCAGACTTCACCTTCTCCTTCTCCTTCTTCTACTTCTTCTGCTTCACCCTCCTGACTTCACCTTCTCCTTCTCCTTCTTCTGCTTCTTCTGATTCACCCTCCAGACTTCACCTTCTCCTTCTCCTTATTCTGCATCTTCTGATTCACCCTCCAGACTTCACCTTCTCCTTCTCCTTCTTCTGCTTCTTCTGATTCACCCTCCAGACTTCACCTTCTCCATCTCCTACTTCTGCTTCTTCTGATTCACCCTCCAGACTTCACCTTCTCCTTCTCCTTCTTCTACTTCTTCTGATTCACCCTCCAGACTTCATCTTCTCCTTCTCCTTCTTCTGCTTCTTCTGATTCACCCTCCAGACTTCACCTTCTCCTTCTCCTTCTTCTGCTTCTTCTGATTCACCCTCCGGACTTCACCTTCTCCTTCTCCTTCTTCTACTTCTTCTGATTCACCCTCCAGACTTCACCATCGCCTTCTCCTTCTTCTACTTCTTCTGATTCACCCTCCAGACTTCACCTTCTCCTTCTCCTTCTTCTCCTTCTTCTGATTCAGCCTCCAGACTTCACCTTCTCCTTCTCCTTCTTCTGCTTCTTCTGATTCACCCTTCAGACTTCACCTTCTCCTTTTCCTTCTTCTGCTTCTTCTGATTCATCCTTCAGACTTCACCTTCTCCTTCTTCTGCTTCTTCTGATTCACCCTCCAGACCTCACCTTCTCCTTCTTCTACTTCTTCTGATTCACCCTCCAGACTTCATCTTCTCCTTCTCCTTCTTCTGCTTCTTCTGATTCACCCTCCAGACTTCACCTTCTCCTTCTCCTTCTTCTGCTTCTTCTGATGCACCCTCCAGACTTCGCCTTCTCCTTGTCCTTCTTCTACTTCTTCTGATTCACCCTCCAGACTTCACCTTCTCCTTCTCCTTCTTCTACTTCTTCTGATATACCCTCCAGTCTTCACCTTCTCCTTCTCCTTCTTCTGCTTCTTCTGATTCACCCTCCAGACTTCACCTTCTCCTTCTCCTTCTTCTCCTTCTTCTGATTCACCCTCCTGACTTCACCTTCTCCTTCTCCTTCTTCTGCTATTGCTGATTCACCCTCCAGACTTCACCTTCTCCTTCTCCTTCTTCTGCTTCTTCTGCTTCACCCTCCAGACTTCACCTTCTCCTTCTCCTTCTTCTGCTTCTTCTGCTTCACCCTCCTGAATTCAGCTTCTCCTTCACCTTCTTCTACTTCTTCTGATTCACCCTCCAGACTTCACCTTCTCCTTCTCCTTCTTCTGCTTCTTCTGCTTCACCCTCCAGACTTCACCTTCTCCTTCTCCTTCTTCTGCTTCTTCTGATTCACCCTCCAGACTTCACCTTCTCCTTCTCCTTATTCTGCATCTTCTGATTCACCCTCCAGACTTCACCTTCTCCTTCTCCTTCTTCTGCTTCTTCTGATTCACCCTCCAGACTTCACCTTCTCCTTCTCCTTCTTCTGCTTCTTCTGATTCACCCTCCAGACTTCACCTTCTCCTTCTCCTTCTTCTACTTCTTCTGATTCACCCTCCAGACTTCATCTTCTCCTTCTCCTTCTTCTGCTTCTTCTGATTCACCCTCCAGACTTCACCTTCTCCTTCTCCTTCTTCTGCTTCTTTTGATTCACCCTCCAGACTTCACCTTCTCCTTCTCCTTCTTCTACTTCTTCTGATTCACCCTCCAGACTTCACCATCTACTTCTCCTTCTTCTACTTCTTCTGATTCACCCTCCAGACTTCACCTTCTCCTTCTCCTTCTTCTGCTTCTTCTGATTCACCCTCCAGAGTTCATCTTCTCCTTCTCCTTCTTCTGCTTCTTCTGATTCACCCTCCAGACTTCACCTTCTCCTTCTCCTTCTTCTACTTCTTCTGATTCACCCTCCAGACTTTACCTTCTCCTTCTCCTTCTTCTACTTCTTCTGATTCACCCTCCAGTCATCACCTTCTCCTTCTCCTTCTTCTGCTTCTTCTGATTCACCCTCCAGACTTCACCTTCTCCTTCTCCTTCTTTTACTTCTTCTGATTCACCCTCCAGACTTCACCTTCTCCTTCTACTTCTTCTGCTTCTTCAGATTCACCCTCCAGACTTCACCTTCTCCTTCTCCTTCTTCTACTTCTTCTGATTCACCCTCCAGACTTCACCTTCTCCTTATCCTTCTTCTGCTTCTTCTGCTTCACCCTCCAGACTTCACCTTCTCCTTCTCCTTCTTCTGCTTCATCTGATTCACCCTCCAGACTTCACCTTCTCCTTCTCCTTCTTCTGCTTCTTCTGATTCACCCTCCAGACTTCACCTTCTCCTTCTCTTTCTTCTGCTTCTTCTGATTCACCCTCCAGACTTCACCTTCTCCTTCTCCTTCTTCTGATTCTTCTGATTCACCCTCCAGACTTCACCTTCTCCTTCTCCTTCTTCTGCTTCTTCTGATTCACCCTCCTGACTTCACCTTTTCCTTCTCCATCTTCTACTTCTTCTGATTCACCCTCCTGACTTCACCTTCTCCTTCTCCTTCTTCTGCTTCTTCTGATTCACCCTCCTAACTTCACCTTCTCCTTCTCCTTCTTCTGCTTCTTCTGATTCACCCTCCTGACTTCACCTTCTCCTTCTCCTTTTCTGCTTCTTCCGATTCACCCTCCAGACTTCACCTTCTCCTTCCCCTTCTTCTGCTTCTTCTGATTCACCCTCCAGACTTCACCTTCTCCTTCTCCTTCTTCTGCTTCTTCTGATACACCCCAAGACCTCACCTTCTACTTCTCCTTCTTCTACTTCTTCTGATTCACCCTCCAGACTTCACCTTCTCCTTCTAATTCTTCTGCTTCTTCTGATTCACCCTCCAGACTTCACCTTCTCTTTCTCCTTCTTCTGCTTCTTCTGATTCACCCTCCAGACTTCACCTTCTCCTTCTCCTTCTTCTACTTCTTCTGCTTCACCCTCCTGACTTCACCTTCTCCTTCTCCTTCTTCTACGTCTTCTGCTTCACCCTCCAGACTTCACCTTCTCCTTGTCCTTCGTCTTCTTCTTCTGATTCACCCTCCAGACTTCACCTTCTCCTTCTCCTTCTTCTGCTTCTTCTGATTCACCCTCCAGACTTCACCTTCTCCTTCTCCTTATTCTGCATCTTCTGATTCACCCTCCAGACTTCACCTTCTCCTTCTCCTTCTTCTGCTTCTTCTGATTCACCCTCCAGACTTCACCTTCTCCTTCTCCTACTTCTGCTTCTTCTGATTCACCCTCCAGACTTCACCTTCTCCTTCTCCTTCTTCTACTTCTTCTGATTCACCCTCCAGACTTCATCTTCTCCTTCTCCTTCTTCTGCTTCTTCTGATTCACCCTCCAGACTTCACCTTCTCCTTCTCCTTCTTCTGCTTCTTCTGATTCACCCTCCGGACTTCACCTTCTCCTTCTCCTTCTTCTACTTCTTCTGATTCACCCTCCAGACTTCACCATCTCCTTCTCCTTCTTCTACTTCTTCTGATTCACCCTCCAGACTTCACCTTCTCCTTCTCCTTCTTCTCCTTCTTCTGATTCAGCCTCCAGACTTCACCTTCTCCTTCTCCTTCTTCTGCTTCTTCTGATTCACCCTTCAGACTTCACCTTCTCCTTCTCCTTCTTCTGCTTCTTCTGATTCATCCTTCAGACTTCACCTTCTCCTTCTTCTGCTTCTTCTGATTCACCCTCCAGACCTCACCTTCTCCTTCTTCTACTTCTTCTGATTCACCTTCCAGACTTCATCTTCTCCTTCTCCTTCTTCTGCTTCTTCTGATTCACCCTCCAGACTTCACCTTCTCCTTCTCCTTCTTCTGCTTCTTCTGATGCACCCTCCAGACTTCGCCTTCTCCTTCTCCTTCTTCTACTTCTTCTGATTCACCCTCCAGACTTCACCTTCTCCTTCTCCTTCTTCTACTTCTTCTGATATACCCTCCAGTCTTCACCTTCTCCTTCTCCTTCTTCTGCTTCTGCTGATTCACCCTCCAGACTTCACCTTCTCCTTCTTCTTCTTCTCCTTCTTCTGATTCACCCTCCTGACTTCACCTTCTCCTTCTCCTTCTTCTGCTATTGCTGATTCACCCTCCAGACTTCACCTTCTCCTTCTCCTTCTTCTGCTTCTTCTGCTTCACCCTCCAGACTTCACCTTCTCCTTCTCCTTCTTCTGCTTCTTCTGCTTCACCCTCCTGAATTCAGCTTCTCCTTTTCCTTCTTCTACTTCTTCTGATTCACCCTCCAGACTTCACCTTCTCCTTCTCCTTCTTCTGCTTCTTCTGCTTCACCCTCCAGACTTCACCTTCTCCTTCTCCTTCTTCTGCTTCTTCTGATTCACCCTCCAGACTTCACCTTCTCCTTCTCCTTATTCTGCATCTTCTGATTCACCCTCCAGACTTCACCTTCTCCTTCTCCTTCTTCTGCTTCTTCTGATTCACCCTCCAGACTTCACCTTCTCCTTCTCCTTCTTCTGCTTCTTCTGATTCACCCTCCAGACTTCACCTTCTCCTTCTCCTTCTTCTACTTCTTCTGATTCACCCTCCAGACTTCATCTTCTCCTTCTCCTTCTTCTGCTTCTTCTGATTCACCCTCCAGACTTCACCTTCTCCTTCTCCTTCTTCTGCTTCTTCTGATTCACCCTCCAGACTTCACCTTCTCCTTCTCCTTCTTCTACTTCTTCTGATTCACCCTCCAGACTTCACCATCTACTTCTCCTTCTTCTACTTCTTCTGATTCACCCTCCAGACTTCACCTTCTCCTTCTCCTTCTTCTCCTTCTTCTGATTCAGCCTCCAGACTTCACCTTCTCCTTCTCCTTCTTCTGCTTCTTCTGATTCACCCTTCAGACTTCACCTTCTCCTTCTCCTTCTTCTGCTTCTAATGATTCATCCTTCAGACTTCACCTTCTCCTTCTCCTTCTTCTGCTTCTTCTGATTCACCCTCCAGACCTCACCTTCTCCTTCTTCTACTTCTTCTGATTCACCCTCCAGACTTCATCTTCTCCTTTTCCTTCTTCTGCTTCTTCTGATTCACCCTCCAGACTTCACCTTCTCCTTCTCCTTCTTCTGCTTCTTCTGATTCACCCTCCAGACTTCGCCTTCTCCTTCTCCTTCTTCTACTTCTTCTGATTCACCCTCCAGACTTCACCTTCTCCTTCTCCTTATTCTACTTCCTCTGATAAACCCTCCAGTCTTCACCTTCTCCTTCTCCTTCTTCTGCTTCTTCTGATTCACCCTCCAGACTTCACCTTCTCCTTCTCCTTCTTCTCCTTCTTCTGATTCACCCTCCTGACTTCACCTTCTCCTTCTCCTTCTTCTGCTTCTGCTGATTCACCCTCCAGACTTCACCTTCTCCTTCTCCTTCTTCTACTTCTTCTGATTCACCCTCCAGACTTCACCTTCTCCTTCTAATTCTTCTGCTTCTTCTGATTCACCCTCCAGACTTCACCTGCTCCTTCTCCTTCTTCTGCTTCTTCTGATTCACACTCCAGACTTCACCTTCTCCTTCTCCTTCTTCTGCTTCTTCTGATTCACCCTCCAGACTTCACCTTCTCCTTCTCCTTCTTCTGCTTCTTCTGCTTCACCCTCCAGACTTCACCTTCTCCTTCTCCTTCTTCTGCTTCTTCTGCTTCACCCTCCTGAATTCAGCTTCTCCTTCTCGTTCTTCTACTTCTTCTGATTCACCCTCCAGACTTCACCTTCTCCTTCTCCTTCTTCTGCTTCTTCTGCTTCACCCTCCAGACTTCACCTTCTCCTTCTCCTTCTTCTGCTTCTTCTGATTCACCCTCCAGACTTCACCTTCTCCTTCTCCTTATTCTGCATCTTCTGATTCACCCTCCAGACTTCACCTTCTCCTTCTCCTTCTTCTGCTTCTTCTGATTCACCCTCCAGACTTCACCTTCTCCTTCTCCTTCTTCTGCTTCTTCTGATTCACCCTCCAGACTTCACCTTCTCCTTCTCCTTCTTCTACTTCTTCTGATTCACCCTCCAGACTTCATCTTCTCCTTCTCCTTCTTCTGCTTCTTCTGATTCACCCTCCAGACTTCACCTTCTCCTTCTCCTTCTTCTGCTTCTTCTGATTCACCCTCCAGACTTCACCTTCTCCTTCTCCTTCTTCTACTTCTTCTGATTCACCCTCCAGACTTCACCATCTCCTTCTCCTTCTTCTACTTCTTCTGATTCACCCTCCAGACTTCACCTTCTCCTTCTCCTTCTTCTCCTTCTTCTGATTCAGCCTCCAGACTTCACCTTCTCCTTCTCCTTCTTCTGCTTCTTCTGATTCACCCTTCAGACTTCACCTTCTCCTTCTCCTTCTTCTGCTTCTTCTGATTCATCCTTCAGACTTCACCTTCTCCTTCTCCTTCTTCTGCTTCTTCTGATTCACCCTCCAGACCTCACCTTCTCCTTCTTCTACTTCTTCTGATTCACCCTCCAGACTTCACCATCTCCTTCTCCTTCTTCTACTTCTTCTGATTCACCCTCCAGACTTCACCTTCTCCTTTTCCTTCTTCTGCTTCTTCTGGTTCACCCTCCAGACTTCACCTTCTCCTTCTCCTTCTTCTGCTTCTTCTGATTCACCCGCCAGACTTCGCCTTCTCCTTCTCCTTCTTCTACTTCTTCTGATTCACCCTCCAGACTTCACCTTCTCCTTCTCCTTCTTCTACTTCTTCTGATAAACCCTCCAGTCTTCACCTTCTCCTTCTCCTTCTTCTGCTTCTTCTGATTCACCCTACAGACTTCACCTTCTCCTTCTCCTTCTTCTCCTTCTTCTGATTCACCCTCCTGACTTCACCTTCTCCTTCTCCTTCTTCTGCTTCTGCTGATTCACCCTCCAGACTTCACCTTCTCCTTCTCCTTCTTCTACTTCTTCTGATTCACCCTCCAGACTTCACCTTCTCCTTCTAATTCTTCTGCTTCTTCTGATTCACCCTCCAGACTTCACCTGCTCCTTCTCCTTCTTCTGCTTCTTCTGATTCACACTCCAGACTTCACCTTCTCCTTCTCCTTCTTCTGCTTCTTCTGATTCACCCTCCAGACTTCACCTTCTCCTTCTCCTTCTTCTGCTTCTTCTGCTTCACCCTCCAGACTTCACCTTCTCCTTCTCCTTCTTCTGCTTCTTCTGCTTCACCCTCCTGACTTCACCTTCTCCTTCTCCTTCTTCTACTTCTTCTGATTCACCCTCCAGACTTCACCTTCTCCTTCTCCTTCTTCTGCTTCTTCTGCTTCACCCTCCAGACTCCACCTTCTCCTTCTCCTTCTCCTGCTTCTTCTGCTGCGCCCTCCAGACTGCACCTTCTCCTTCTCCTTCTTCTGCTTCTTCTGCTTCACCCTCCTGACTTCACATTCTCCTTCTCCTTCTTCTAATTCTTCTGCTTCACCCCCCTGACTTCACCTTCTCCTTCTCCTTCTTCTGCTTCTTCTGATTCACCCTCCTAACTTCACCTTCTCCTTCTCCTTCTTCTGCTTCTTCTGATTCACCCTCCTGACTTCACCTTCTCCTTCTCCTTCTTCTGCTTCTTCTGATTCACCCTCCAGACTTCACCTTCTCCTTCTCCATCTTCTGCTTCTTCTGCTTCACCCCCCTGACTTCACCTTCTCCTTCTCCTTCTTCTGCTTCTTCTGATTCACCCTCCAGACTTCATCTTCTCCTTCTCCTTCTTCTGCTTCTTCTGATTCACCCTCCAGACTTCACCTTCTCCTTCTCCTTCTTCTGCTTCTTCTGATTCATCCTCCAGACCTCACCTTCTCCTTCTCCTTCTTCTACTTCTTCTGATTCACCCTCCAGACTTCATCTTCTCCTTCTCCTTCTTCTGCTTCTTCTGATTCACCCTCCAGACTTCACCTTCTCCTTCTCCTTCTTCTGCTTCTTCTGATTCACCCTCCAGACTTTAACTTCTCCTTCTCCTTCTTCCACTTCTTCTGATTCACCCTCCAGACCTCACCTTCTCCTTCTCCTTCTTCTACTTCTTCTGATTCACCCTCCAGTCTTCACCTTCTACTTCTCCTTCTTCTGCTTCTTCTGGTTCACCCTCCAGACTTCACCTTCTCCTTCTCTTTCTTCTGCTTCTTCTGATTCACCCTCCAGACTTCACCTTCTCCTTCTCCTTCTTCTGATTCTTCTGATTCACCCTCCAGACTTCACCTTCTCCTTCTCCTTCTTCTGCTTCTTCTGATTCACCCTCCTGACTTCACCTTCTCCTTCTCCTTCTTCTACTTCTTCTGATTCACCCTCCTGACTTCACCTTCTCCTTCTCCTTCTTCTACTTCTTCTGCATCACCCTCCAGACTTCACCTTCTCCTTCTCCTTCTTCTACTTCTTCTGATTCACCTTCCAGACTTCACCTTCTCCTTCTCCTTCTTCTACTTCTTCTGATAAACCCTCCAGTCTTCACCTTCTCCTTCTCCTTCTTCTGCTTCTTCTGATTCACCCTACAGACTTCACCTTCTCCTTCTCCTTCTTCTCCTTCTTCTGATTCACCCTCCTGACTTCACCTTCTCCTTCTCCTTCTTCTGCTTCTGCTGATTCACCCTCCAGACTTCACCTTCTCCTTCTCCTTCTTCTACTTCTTCTGATTCACCCTCCAGACTTCACCTTCTCCTTCTAATTCTTCTGCTTCTTCTGATTCACCCTCCAGACTACACCTGCTCCTTCTCCTTCTTCTGCTTCTTCTGATTCACACTCCAGACTTCACCTTCTCCTTCTCCTTCTTCTGCTTCTTCTGATTCACCCTCCAGACTTCACCTTCTCCTTCTCCTTCTTCTGCTTCTTCTGCTTCACCCTCCAGACTTCACCTTCTCCTTCTCCTTCTTCTGCTTCTTCTGCTTCACCCTCCTGACTTCACCTTCTCCTTCTCCTTCTTCTACTTCTTCTGATTCACCCTCCAGACTTCACCTTCTCCTTCTCCTTCTTCTGCTTCTTCTGCTTCACCCTCCAGACTCCACCTTCTCCTTCTCCTTCTCCTGCTTCTTCTGCTGCGCCCTCCAGACTGCACCTTCTCCTTCTCCTTCTTCTGCTTCTTCTGCTTCACCCTCCTGACTTCACATTCTCCTTCTCCTTCTTCTAATTCTTCTGCTTCACCCCCCTGACTTCACCTTCTCCTTCTCCTTCTTCTGCTTCTTCTGATTCACCCTCCTAACTTCACCTTCTCCTTCTCCTTCTTCTGCTTCTTCTGATTCACCCTCCTGACTTCACCTTCTCCTTCTCCTTCTTCTGCTTCTTCTGATTCACCCTCCAGACTTCACCTTCTCCTTCTCCATCTTCTGCTTCTTCTGCTTCACCCCCCTGACTTCACCTTCTCCTTCTCCTTCTTCTGCTTCTTCTGATTCACCCTCCAGACTTCACCTTCTCCTTCTCCGTCTTCTGCTTCTTCTGATTCACCCTCCAGACTTCACCTTCTCCTTCTCCTTCTTCTGCTTCTTCTGATTCATCCTCCAGACCTCACCTTCTCCTTCTCCTTCTTCTACTTCTTCTGATTCACCCTCCAGACTTCATCTTCTCCTTCTCCTTCTTCTGCTTCTTCTGATTCACCCTCCAGACTTCACCTTCTCCTTCTCCTTCTTCTGCTTCTTCTGATTCACCCTCCAGACTTTAACTTCTCCTTCTCCTTCTTCCACTTCTTCTGATTCACCCTCCAGACCTCACCTTCTCCTTCTCCTTCTTCTACTTCTTCTGATTCACCCTCCAGTCTTCACCTTCTACTTCTCCTTCTTCTGCTTCTTCTGGTTCACCCTCCAGACTTCACCTTCTCCTTCTCTTTCTTCTGCTTCTTCTGATTCACCCTCCAGACTTCACCTTCTCCTTCTCCTTCTTCTGATTCTTCTGATTCACCCTCCAGACTTCACCTTCTCCTTCTCCTTCTTCTGCTTCTTCTGATTCACCCTCCTGACTTCACCTTCTCCTTCTCCTTCTTCTACTTCTTCTGATTCACCCTCCTGACTTCACCTTCTCCTTCTCCTTCTTCTACTTCTTCTGCATCACCCTCCAGACTTCACCTTCTCCTTCTCCTTCTTCTACTTCTTCTGATTCACCTTCCAGACTTCACCTTCTCCTTCTCCTTCTTCTGCTTCTTCTGATTCACCCTCCAGACTTCACCTTCTCCTTCTCCTTATTCTGCTTCTTCTGATTCACACTCCAGACTTCACCTTCTCCTTCTCCTTCTTCTGCTTCTTCTGGTTCACCCTCCAGACTTCACCTTCTCCTTCTCCTTCTTCTGCTTCTTCTGATTCACCCTCCAGACTTCACCTTCTCCTTCTCCTTCTTCTACTTCTTCTGATTCACCCACCAGACTTCATCTTCTCCTTCTCCTTCTTCTGCTTCTTCTGATTCACCCTCCAGACTTCACCTTCTCCTTCTCCTTCTTCTGCTTCTTCTGATTCACCCTCCAGACTTCACCTTCTCCTTCTCCTTCTTCTACTTCTTCTGATTCACACACCAGACTTCAACTTCTCCTTCTCCTTCTTCTACTTCTTCTGATTCACCCTCCAGACTTCACCTTCTACTTCTCCTTCTTCTGCTTCTTCTGATTCACACTCCAGACTTCACCTTCTCCTACTCCTTCTTCTGCTTCTTCTGATTCACCCTCCAGAGTTCATCTTCTCCTTCTCCTTCTTCTGCTTCTTCTGATTCACCCTCCAGACTTCACCTTCTCCTTCTCCTTCTTCTGCTTCTTCTGATTCACCCTCCAGACTTCGCCTTCTCCTTCTCCTTCTTCTACTTCTTCTGATTCACCCTCCAGACTTCACCTTCTCCTTCTCCTTCTTCTACTTCTTCTGATTCACCCTCCAGTCTTCACCTTCTCCTTCTCCTTCTTCTGCTTCTTCTGATTCACCCTCCAGACTTCACCTTCTCCTTCTCCTTCTTCTGCTTCTTCTGATTCACCCTCCAGACTTCACCTTCTCCTTCTCCTTCTTCTACTTCTTCTGATTCACCCTCCAGACTTCACCTTCTCCTTCTCCTTCTTCTACTTCTTCTGCTTCTCCCTCCAGACTTCACCTTCTCCTTCTCCTTCTTCTACTTCTTCTGATTCACACTCCAGACTTCACCTTCTCCTTCTCCTTCTTCTACTTCTTCTGCTTCTCCCTCCAGACTTCACCTTCTCTTTCTCCTTCTTCTGCTTCTTCTGATTCACCCTCCAGACTTCACCTTCTCCTTCTCCTTCTTCTACTTCTTCTGATTCACCCTCCAGACTTCACCTTCTCCTTCTCCTTCTTCTACTTCTTCTGATTCACCCTCCAGACTTCACCTTCTCCTTCTCCTTCTTCTACTTCTTCTGATTCACACACCAGACTTCAACTTCTCCTTCTCCTTCTTCTACTTCTTCTGATTCACCCTCCAGACTTGACCTTCTACTTCTCCTTCTTCTGCTTCTTCTGATTCACCCTCCAGACTTCACCTTCTCCTTCTCCTTCTTCTGCTTCTTCTGATTCACCCTCCAGAGTTCATCTTCTCCTTCTCCTTCTTCTGCTTCTTCTGATTCACCCTCCAGACTTCACCTTCTCCTTCTCCTTCTTCTGCTTCTTCTGATTCACCCTCCAGACTTCGCCTTCTCCTTCTCTTTCTTCTACTTCTTCTGATTCACCCTCCAGACTTCACCTTCTCCTTCTCCTTTTTCTACTTCTTCTGATTCACCCTCCAGTCATCACCTTCTCCTTCTCCTTCTTCTGCTTCTTCTGATTCACCCTCCAGACTTCACCTTCTCCTTCTCCTTCTTCTGCTTCTTCTGATTCACCCTCCAGACTTCACCTTCTCCTTCTCCTTCTTCTACTTCTTCTGTTTCACCCTCCAGACTTCACCTTCTCCTTCTGCTTCTTCTGCTTCTTCTGATTCACCCTCCAGACTTCACCTTCTCCTTCTCCTTCTTCTACTTCTTCTGATTCACCCTCTAGACTTCACCTTCTCCTTCTCCTTCTTCTGCTTCTTCTGCTTCACCCTGCAGACTTCACCTTCTCCTTCTCCTTCTTCTGCTTCATCTGATTCACCCTCCAGACTTCACCTTCTCCTTCTCCTTCTTCTGCTTCTTCTGATTCACCCTCCAGACCTCACCTTCTCCTTCTCCTTCTTCTACTTCTTCTGATTCACCCTCCAGTCTTCACCTTCTCCTTCTCCTTCTTCTGCTTCTTCTGCTTCACCCTCCAGACTTCAACTTCTCCTTCTCTTTTTTCTGCTTCTTCTGATTCACCCTCCAGACTTCACCTTCTCCTTCTCCTTCTTCTGATTCTTCTGATTCACCCTCCAGACTTCACCTTCTCCTTCTCCTTCTTCTGCTTCTTCTGATTCACTCTCCTGATTTCACCTTCTCCTTCTCCTTCTTCTACTTCTTCTGATTCACCCTCCTGACTTCACCTTCTCCTTCTCCTTCTTCTACGTCTTCTGCTTCACCCTCCAGACTTCACCTTCTCCTTCTCCTTCGTCTTCTTCTTCTGATTCACCCTCCAGACTTCACCTTCTCCTTCTCCTTCTTCTGCTTCTTCTGGTTCAACCTCCAGACTTCACCTTCTCCTTCTCCTTATTCTGCATCTTCTGATTCACCCTCCAGACTTCACCTTCTCCTTCTCCTTCTTCTGCTTCTTCTGATTCACCGTCCAGACTTCACCTTCTCCTTCTCCTTCTTCTGCTTCTTCTGATTCACCCTCCAGACTTCACCTTCTCCTTCTCCTTCTTCTACTTCTTCTGATTCACCCTCCTGACTTCACCTTCTCCTTCTCCTTCTTCTACTTCTTCTGCTTCACCCTCCAGACTTCACCTTCTCCTTCTCCTTCTTCTACTTCTTCTGATTCACCTTCCAGACTTCACCTTCTCCTTCTCCTTCTTCTGCTTCTTCTGATTCACCCTCCAGACTTCACCTTCTCCTTCTCCTTATTCTGCTTCTTCTGATTCACACTCCAGACTTCACCTTCTCCTTCTCCTTCTTCTGCTTCTTCTGGTTCACCCTCCAGACTTCACCTTCTCCTTCTCCTTCTTCTGCTTCTTCTGATTCACCCTCCAGACTTCACCTTCTCCTTCTCCTTCTTCTACTTCTTCTGATTCACCCACCAGACTTCATCTTCTCCTTCTCCTTCTTCTGCTTCTTCTGATTCACCCTCCAGACTTCACCTTCTCCTTCTCCTTCTTCTGCTTCTTCTGATTCACCCTCCAGACTTCACCTTCTCCTTCTCCTTCTTCTACTTCTTCTGATTCGCACACCAGACTTCAACTTCTCCTTCTCCTTCTTCTACATCTTCTGATTCACCCTCCAGACTTCACCTTCTACTTCTCCTTCTTCTGCTTCTTCTGATTCACCCTCCAGACTTCACCTTCTCCTACTCCTTCTTCTGCTTCTTCTGATTCACCCTCCAGAGTTCATCTTCTCCTTCTCCTTCTTCTGCTTCTTCTGATTCACCCTCCAGACTTCACCTTCTCCTTCTCCTTCTTCTGCTTCTTCTGATTCACCCTCCAGACTTCGCCTTCTCCTTCTCCTTCTTCTACTTCTTCTGATTCACCCTCCAGACTTCACCTTCTCCTTCTCCTTCTTCTACTTCTTCTGATTCACCCTCCAGTCTTCACCTTCTCCTTCTCCTTCTTCTGCTTCTTCTGATTCACCCTCCAGACTTCACCTTCTCCTTCTCCTTCTTCTGCTTCTTCTGATTCACCCTCCAGACTTCACCTTCTCCTTCTCCTTCTTCTACTTCTTCTGATTCACCCTCCAGACTTCACCTTCTCCTTCTCCTTCTTCTACTTCTTCTGCTTCTCCCTCCAGACTTCACCTTCTCCTTCTCCTTCTTCTACTTCTTCTGATTCACACTCCAGACTTCACCTTCTCCTTCTCCTTCTTCTACTTCTTCTGCTTCTCCCTCCAGACTTCACCTTCTCTTTCTCCTTCTTCTGCTTCTTCTGATTCACCCTCCAGACTTCACCTTCTCCTTCTCCTTCTTCTACTTCTTCTGATTCACCCTCCAGACTTCACCTTCTCCTTCTCCTTCTTCTACTTCTTCTGATTCACCCTCCAGACTTCACCTTCTCCTTCTCCTTCTTCTACTTCTTCTGATTCACCCTCCAGACTTCATCTTCTCCTTCTGCTTCTTCTGCTTCTTCTGATTCACCCTCCAGACTTCACCTTCTCCTTCTCCTTCTTCTGCTTCTTCTGATTCACCCTCCAGACTTCACCTTCTCCTTCTCCTTCTTCTACTTCTTCTGATTCACCCTCCAGACTTCACCATCTCCTTCTCCTTCTTCTACTTCTTCTGATTCACCCTCCAGACTTCACCTTCTCCTTCTCCTTCTTCTCCTTCTTCTGATTCAGCCTCCAGACTTCACCTTCTCCTTCTCCTTCTTCTGCTTCTTCTGATTCACCCTTCAGACTTCACCTTCTCCTTCTCCTTCTTCTGCTTCTTCTGATTCATCCTTCAGACTTCACCTTCTCCTTCTCCTTCTTCTGCTTCTTCTGATTCACCCTCCAGACCTCACCTTCTCCTTCTTCTACTTCTTCTGATTCACCCTCCAGACTTCACCATCTCCTTCTCCTTCTTCTACTTCTTCTGATTCACCCTCCAGACTTCACCTTCTCCTTTTCCTTCTTCTGCTTCTTCTGATTCACCCTCCAGACTTCACCTTCTCCTTCTCCTTCTTCTGCTTCTTCTGATTCACCCTCCAGACTTCGCCTTCTCCTTCTCCTTCTTCTACTTCTTCTGATTCACCCTCCAGACTTCACCTTCTCCTTCTCCTTCTTCTACTTCTTCTGATAAACCCTCCAGTCTTCACCTTCTCCTTCTCCTTCTTCTGCTTCTTCTGATTCACCCTCCAGACTTCACCTTCTCCTTCTCCTTCTTCTCCTTCTTCTGATTCACCCTCCTGACTTCACCTTCTCCTTCTCCTTCTTCTGCTTCTGCTGATTCACCCTCCAGACTTCACCTTCTCCTTCTCCTTCTTCTACTTCTTCTGATTCACCCTCCAGACTTCACCTTCTCCTTCTAATTCTTCTGCTTCTTCTGATTCACCCTCCAGACTTCACCTGCTCCTTCTCCTTCTTCTGCTTCTTCTGATTCACACTCCAGACTTCACATTCTCCTTCTCCTTCTTCTGTTTCTTCTGATTCACCCTCCAGACTTCACCTTCTCCTTCTCCTTCTTCTGCTTCTTCTGCTTCACCCTCCAGACTTCACCTTCTCCTTCTCCTTCTTCTGCTTCTTCTGCTTCACCCTCCTGACTTCACCTTCTCCTTCTCCTTCTTCTACTTCTTCTGATTCACCCTCCAGACTTCACCTTCTCCTTCTCCTTCTTCTGCTTCTTCTGCTTCACCCTCCAGACTTCACCTTCTCCTTCTCCTTCTCCTGCTTCTTCTGCTGCGCCCTCCAGACTGCACCTTCTCCTTCTCCTTCTTCTGCTTCTTCTGCTTCACCCTCCTGACTTCACATTCTCCTTCTCCTTCTTCTAATTCTTCTGCTTCACCCCCCTGACTTCACCTTCTCCTTCTCCTTCTTCTGCTTCTTCTGATTCACCCTCCTAACTTCACCTTCTCCTTCTCCTTCTTCTGCTTCTTCTGATTCACCCTCCTGACTTCACCTTCTCCTTCTCCTTCTTCTGCTTCTTCTGATTCACCCTCCAGACTTCACCTTCTCCTTCTCCTTCTTCTGCTTCTTCTGCTTCACCCCCCTGACTTCACCTTCTCCTTCTCCTTCTTCTGCTTCTTCTGATTCACCCTCCAGACTTCACCTTCTCCTTCTCCTTCTTCTGCTTCTTCTGATTCACCCTCCAGACTTCACCTTCTCCTTCTCCTTCTTCTGCTTCTTCTGATTCATCCTCCAGACCTCACCTTCTCCTTCTCCTTCTTCTACTTCTTCTGATTCACCCTCCAGACTTCATCTTCTCCTTCTCCTTCTTCTGCTTCTTCTGATTCACCCTCCAGACTTCACCTTCTCCTTCTCCTTCTTCTGCTTCTTCTGATTCACCCTCCAGACTTCAACTTCTCCTTCTCCTTCTTCCACTTCTTCTGATTCACCCTCCAGACCTCACCTTCTCCTTCTCCTTCTTCTACTTCTTCTGATTCACCCTCCAGTCTTCACCTTCTACTTCTCCTTCTTCTGCTTCTTCTGGTTCACCCTCCAGACTTCACCTTCTCCTTCTCTTTCTTCTGCTTCTTCTGATTCACCCTCCAGACTTCACCTTCTCCTTCTCCTTCTTCTGATTCTTCTGATTCACCCTCCAGACTTCACCTTCTCCTTCTCCTTCTTCTGCTTCTTCTGATTCACCCTCCTGACTTCACCTTCTCCTTCTCCTTCTTCTACTTCTTCTGATTCACCCTCCTGACTTCACCTTCTCCTTCTCCTTCTTCTACTTCTTCTGCTTCACCCTCCAGACTTCACCTTCTCCTTCTCCTTCTTCTACTTCTTCTGATTCACCTTCCAGACTTCACATTCTCCTTCTCCTTCTTCTGCTTCTTCTGATTCACCCTCCAGACTTCACCTTCTCCTTCTCCTTATTCTGCTTCTTCTGATTCACACACCAGACTTCAACTTCTCCTTCTCCTTCTTCTACTTCTTCTGATTCACCCTCCAGACTTGACCTTCTACTTCTCCTTCTTCTGCTTCTTCTGATTCACCCTCCAGACTTCACCTTCTCCTTCTCCTTCTTCTGCTTCTTCTGATTCACCCTCCAGAGTTCATCTTCTCCTTCTCCTTCTTCTGCTTCTTCTGATTCACCCTCCAGACTTCACCTTCTCCTTCTCCTTCTTCTGCTTCTTCTGATTCACCCTCCAGACTTCGCCTTCTCCTTCTCTTTCTTCTACTTCTTCTGATTCACCCTCCAGACTTCACCTTCTCCTTCTCCTTTTTCTACTTCTTCTGATTCACCCTCCAGTCATCACCTTCTCCTTCTCCTTCTTCTGCTTCTTCTGATTCACCCTCCAGACTTCACCTTCTCCTTCTCCTTCTTCTGCTTCTTCTGATTCACCCTCCAGACTTCACCTTCTCCTTCTCCTTCTTCTACTTCTTCTGTTTCACCCTCCAGACTTCACCTTCTCCTTCTGCTTCTTCTGCTTCTTCTGATTCACCCTCCAGACTTCACCTTCTCCTTCTCCTTCTTCTACTTCTTCTGATTCACCCTCTAGACTTCACCTTCTCCTTCTCCTTCTTCTGCTTCTTCTGCTTCACCCTCCAGACTTCACCTTCTCCTTCTCCTTCTTCTGCTTCATCTGATTCACCCTCCAGACTTCACCTTCTCCTTCTCCTTCTTCTGCTTCTTCTGATTCACCCTCCAGACCTCACCTTCTCCTTCTCCTTCTTCTACTTCTTCTGATTCACCCTCCAGTCTTCACCTTCTCCTTCTCCTTCTTCTGCTTCTTCTGCTTCACCCTCCAGACTTCAACTTCTCCTTCTCTTTTTTCTGCTTCTTCTGATTCACCCTCCAGACTTCACCTTCTCCTTCTCCTTCTTCTGATTCTTCTGATTCACCCTCCAGACTTCACCTTCTCCTTCTCCTTCTTCTGCTTCTTCTGATTCACTCTCCTGATTTCACCTTCTCCTTCTCCTTCTTCTACTTCTTCTGATTCACCCTCCTGACTTCACCTTCTCCTTCTCCTTCTTCTACGTCTTCTGCTTCACCCTCCAGACTTCACCTTCTCCTTCTCCTTCGTCTTCTTCTTCTGATTCACCCTCCAGACTTCACCTTCTCCTTCTCCTTCTTCTGCTTCTTCTGATTCAACCTCCAGACTTCACCTTCTCCTTCTCCTTATTCTGCATCTTCTGATTCACCCTCCAGACTTCAACTTCTCCTTCTCCTTCTTCTGCTTCTTCTGATTCACCCTCCAGACTTCACCTTCTCCTTCTCCTTCTTCTGCTTCTTCTGATTCACCCTCCAGACTTCACCTTCTCCTTCTCCTTCTTCTACTTCTTCTGATTCACCCTCCTGACTTCACCTTCTCCTTCTCCTTCTTCTACTTCTTCTGCTTCACCCTCCAGACTTCACCTTCTCCTTCTCCTTCTTCTACTTCTTCTGATTCACCTTCCAGACTTCACCTTCTCCTTCTCCTTCTTCTGCTTCTTCTGATTCACCCTCCAGACTTCACCTTCTCCTTCTCCTTATTCTGCTTCTTCTGATTCACACTCCAGACTTCACCTTCTCCTTCTCCTTCTTCTGCTTCTTCTGGTTCACCCTCCAGACTTCACCTTCTCCTTCTCCTTCTTCTGCTTCTTCTGATTCACCCTCCAGACTTCACCTTCTCCTTCTCCTTCTTCTACTTCTTCTGATTCACCCACCAGACTTCATCTTCTCCTTCTCCTTCTTCTGCTTCTTCTGATTCACCCTCCAGACTTCACCTTCTCCTTCTCCTTCTTCTGCTTCTTCTGATTCACCCTCCAGACTTCACCTTCTCCTTCTCCTTCTTCTACTTCTTCTGATTCACACACCAGACTTCAACTTCTCCTTCTCCTTCTTCTACTTCTTCTGATTCACCCTCCAGACTTCACCTTCTACTTCTCCTTCTTCTGCTTCTTCTGATTCACCCTCCAGACTTCACCTTCTCCTACTCCTTCTTCTGCTTCTTCTGATTCACCCTCCAGAGTTCATCTTCTCCTTCTCCTTCTTCTGCTTCTTCTGATTCACCCTCCAGACTTCACCTTCTCCTTCTCCTTCTTCTGCTTCTTCTGATTCACCCTCCAGACTTCGCCTTCTCCTTCTCCTTCTTCTACTTCTTCTGATTCACCCTCCAGACTTCACCTTCTCCTTCTCCTTCTTCTACTTCTTCTGATTCACCCTCCAGTCTTCACCTTCTCCTTCTCCTTCTTCTGCTTCTTCTGATTCACCCTCCAGACTTCACCTTCTCCTTCTCCTTCTTCTGCTTCTTCTGATTCACCCTCCAGACTTCACCTTCTCCTTCTCCTTCTTCTACTTCTTCTGATTCACCCTCCAGACTTCACCTTCTCCTTCTCCTTCTTCTACTTCTTCTGCTTCTCCCTCCAGACTTCACCTTCTCCTTCTCCTTCTTCTACTTCTTCTGATTCACACTCCAGACTTCACCTTCTCCTTCTCCTTCTTCTACTTCTTCTGCTTCTCCCTCCAGACTTCACCTTCTCTTTCTCCTTCTTCTGCTTCTTCTGATTCACCCTCCAGACTTCACCTTCTCCTTCTCCTTCTTCTACTTCTTCTGATTCACCCTCCAGACTTCACCTTCTCCTTCTCCTTCTTCTACTTCTTCTGATTCACCCTCCAGACTTCACCTTCTCCTTCTCCTTCTTCTACTTCTTCTGATTCACCCTCCAGACTTCATCTTCTCCTTCTGCTTCTTCTGCTTCTTCTGATTCACCCTCCAGACTTCACCTTCTCCTTCTCCTTCTTCTGCTTCTTCTGATTCACCCTCCAGACTTCACCTTCTCCTTCTCCTTCTTCTACTTCTTCTGATTCACCCTCCAGACTTCACCATCTCCTTCTCCTTCTTCTACTTCTTCTGATTCACCCTCCAGACTTCACCTTCTCCTTCTCCTTCTTCTCCTTCTTCTGATTCAGCCTCCAGACTTCACCTTCTCCTTCTCCTTCTTCTGCTTCTTCTGATTCACCCTTCAGACTTCACCTTCTCCTTCTCCTTCTTCTGCTTCTTCTGATTCATCCTTCAGACTTCACCTTCTCCTTCTCCTTCTTCTGCTTCTTCTGATTCACCCTCCAGACCTCACCTTCTCCTTCTTCTACTTCTTCTGATTCACCCTCCAGACTTCACCATCTCCTTCTCCTTCTTCTACTTCTTCTGATTCACCCTCCAGACTTCACCTTCTCCTTTTCCTTCTTCTGCTTCTTCTGATTCACCCTCCAGACTTCACCTTCTCCTTCTCCTTCTTCTGCTTCTTCTGATTCACCCTCCAGACTTCGCCTTCTCCTTCTCCTTCTTCTACTTCTTCTGATTCACCCTCCAGACTTCACCTTCTCCTTCTCCTTCTTCTACTTCTTCTGATAAACCCTCCAGTCTTCACCTTCTCCTTCTCCTTCTTCTGCTTCTTCTGATTCACCCTCCAGACTTCACCTTCTCCTTCTCCTTCTTCTCCTTCTTCTGATTCACCCTCCTGACTTCACCTTCTCCTTCTCCTTCTTCTGCTTCTGCTGATTCACCCTCCAGACTTCACCTTCTCCTTCTCCTTCTTCTACTTCTTCTGATTCACCCTCCAGACTTCACCTTCTCCTTCTAATTCTTCTGCTTCTTCTGATTCACCCTCCAGACTTCACCTGCTCCTTCTCCTTCTTCTGCTTCTTCTGATTCACACTCCAGACTTCACCTTCTCCTTCTCCTTCTTCTGTTTCTTCTGATTCACCCTCCAGACTTCACCTTCTCCTTCTCCTTCTTCTGCTTCTTCTGCTTCACCCTCCAGACTTCACCTTCTCCTTCTCCTTCTTCTGCTTCTTCTGCTTCACCCTCCTGACTTCACCTTCTCCTTCTCCTTCTTCTACTTCTTCTGATTCACCCTCCCGACTTCACCTTCTCCTTCTCCTTCTTCTGCTTCTTCTGCTTCACCCTCCAGACTTCACCTTCTCCTTCTCCTTCTCCTGCTTCTTCTGCTGCGCCCTCCAGACTGCACCTTCTCCTTCTCCTTCTTCTGCTTCTTCTGCTTCACCCTCCTGACTTCACATTCTCCTTCTCCTTCTTCTAATTCTTCTGCTTCACCCCCCTGACTTCACCTTCTCCTTCTCCTTCTTCTGCTTCTTCTGATTCACCCTCCTAACTTCACCTTCTCCTTCTCCTTCTTCTGCTTCTTCTGATTCACCCTCCTGACTTCACCTTCTCCTTCTCCTTCTTCTGCTTCTTCTGATTCACCCTCCAGACTTCACCTTCTCCTTCTCCTTCTTCTGCTTCTTCTGCTTCACCCCCCTGACTTCACCTTCTCCTTCTCCTTCTTCTGCTTCTTCTGATTCACCCTCCAGACTTCACCTTCTCCTTCTCCTTCTTCTGCTTCTTCTGATTCACCCTCCAGACTTCACCTTCTCCTTCTCCTTCTTCTGCTTCTTCTGATTCATCCTCCAGACCTCACCTTCTCCTTCTCCTTCTTCTACTTCTTCTGATTCACCCTCCAGACTTCATCTTCTCCTTCTCCTTCTTCTGCTTCTTCTGATTCACCCTCCAGACTTCAACTTCTCCTTCTCCTTCTTCTGCTTCTTCTGATTCACCCTCCAGACTTCAACTTCTCCTTCTCCTTCTTCCACTTCTTCTGATTCACCCTCCAGACCTCACCTTCTCCTTCTCCTTCTTCTACTTCTTCTGATTCACCCTCCAGTCTTCACCTTCTACTTCTCCTTCTTCTGCTTCTTCTGGTTCACCCTCCAGACTTCACCTTCTCCTTCTCTTTCTTCTGCTTCTTCTGATTCACCCTCCAGACTTCACCTTCTCCTTCTCCTTCTTCTGATTCTTCTGATTCACCCTCCAGACTTCACCTTCTCCTTCTCCTTCTTCTGCTTCTTCTGATTCACCCTCCTGACTTCACCTTCTCCTTCTCCTTCTTCTACTTCTTCTGATTCACCCTCCTGACTTCACCTTCTCCTTCTCCTTCTTCTACTTCTTCTGCTTCACCCTCCAGACTTCACCTTCTCCTTCTCCTTCTTCTACTTCTTCTGATTCACCTTCCAGACTTCACATTCTCCTTCTCCTTCTTCTGCTTCTTCTGATTCACCCTCCAGACTTCACCTTCTCCTTCTCCTTATTCTGCTTCTTCTGATTCACACTCCAGACTTCACCTTCTCCTTCTCCTTCTTCTGCTTCTTCTGGTTCACCCTCCAGACTTCACCTTCTCCTTCTCCTTCTTCTGCTTCTTCTGATTCACCCTCCAGACTTCACCTTCTCCTTCTCCTTCTTCTACTTCTTCTGATTAACCCACCAGACTTCATCTTCTCCTTCTCCTTCTTCTGCTTCTTCTGATTCACCCTCCAGACTTCACCTTCTCCTTCTCCTTCTTCTGCTTCTTCTGATTCACCCTCCAGACTTCACCTTCTCCTTCTCCTTCTTCTACTTCTTCTGATTCACACACCAGACTTCAACTTCTCCTTCTCCTTCTTCTACTTCTTCTGATTCACCCTCCAGACTTCACCTTCTACTTCTCCTTCTTCTGCTTCTTCTGATTCACCCTCCAGACTTCACCTTCTCCTACTCCTTCTTCTACTTCTTCTGATTCACCCTCCAGAGTTCATCTTCTCCTTCTCCTTCTTCTGCTTCTTCTGATTCACCCTCCAGACTTCACCTTCTCCTTCTCCTTCTTCTGCTTCTTCTGATTCACTCTCCAGACTTCGCCTTCTCCTTCTCCTTCTTCTACTTCTTCTGATTCACCCTCCAGACTTCACCTTCTCCTTCTCCTTCTTCTACTTCTTCTGATTCACCCTCCAGTCTTCACCTTCTCCTTCTCCTTCTTCTGCTTCTTCTGATTCACCCTCCAGACTTCACCTTCTCCTTCTCCTTCTTCTGCTTCTTCTGATTCACCCTCCAGACTTCACCTTCTCCTTCTCCTTCTTCTACTTCTTCTGATTCACCCTCCAGACTTCACCTTCTCCTTCTCCTTCTTCTACTTCTTCTGATTCACACTCCAGACTTCACCTTCTCCTTCTCCTTCTTCTACTTCTTCTGCTTCTCCCTCCAGACTTCACCTTCTCTTTCTCCTTCTTCTGCTTCTTCTGATTCACCCTCCAGACTTCACCTTCTCCTTCTCCTTCTTCTACTTCTTCTGATTCACCCTCCAGACTTCACCTTCTCCTTCTCCTTCTTCTACTTCTTCTGATTCACCCTCCAGACTTCACCTTCTCCTTCTCCTTCTTCTACTTCTTCTGATTCACACACCAGACTTCAACTTCTCCTTCTCCTTCTTCTACTTCTTCTGATTCACCCTCCAGACTTGACCTTCTACTTCTCCTTCTTCTGCTTCTTCTGATTCACCCTCCAGACTTCACCTTCTCCTTCTCCTTCTTCTGCTTCTTCTGATTCACCCTCCAGAGTTCATCTTCTCCTTCTCCTTCTTCTGCTTCTTCTGATTCACCCTCCAGACTTCACCTTCTCCTTCTCCTTCTTCTGCTTCTTCTGATTCACCCTCCAGACTTCGCCTTCTCCTTCTCTTTCTTCTACTTCTTCTGATTCACCCTCCAGACTTCACCTTCTCCTTCTCCTTCTTCTACTTCTTCTGATTCCCCCTCCAGTCATCACCTTCTCCTTCTCCTTCTTCTGCTTCTTCTGATTCACCCTCCAGACTTCACCTTCTCCTTCTCCTTCTTCTGCTTCTTCTGATTCACCCTCCAGACTTCACCTTCTCCTTCTCCTTCTTCTACTTCTTCTGATTCACCCTCCAGACTTCACCTTCTCCTTCTGCTTCTTCTGCTTCTTCTGATTCACCCTCCAGACTTCACCTTCTCCTTCTCCTTCTTCTACTTCTTCTGATTCACCCTCCAGACTTCACCTTCTCCTTCTCCTTCTTCTGCTTCTTCTGCTTCACCCTCCAGACTTCACCTTCTCCTTCTCCTTCTTCTGCTTCATCTGATTCACCCTCCAGACTTCACCTTCTCCTTCTCCTTCTTCTGCTTCTTCTGATTCACCCTCCAGACCTCACCTTCTCCTTCTCCTTCTTCTACTTCTTCTGATTCACCCTCCAGTCTTCACCTTCTCCTTCTCCTTCTTCTGCTTCTTCTGCTTCACCCTCCAGACTTCAACTTCTCCTTCTCTTTTTTCTGCTTCTTCTGATTCACCCTCCAGACTTCACCTGCTCCTTCTTCTTCTTCTGATTCTTCTGATTCACCCTCCAGACTTCACCTTCTCCTTCTCCTTCTTCTGCTTCTTCTGATTCACTCTCCTGATTTCACCTACTCCTTCTCCTTCTTCTACTTCTTCTGATTCACCCTCCTGACTTCACCTTCTCCTTCTCCTTCTTCTACGTCTTCTGCTTCACCCTCCAGACTTCACCTTCTCCTTCTCCTTCGTCTTCTTCTTCTGATTCACCCTCCAGACTTCACCTTCTCCTTCTCCTTCTTCTGCTTCTTCTGATTCACCCTCCAGACTTCACCTTCTCCTTCTCCTTATTCTGCATCTTCTGATTCACCCTCCAGACTTCACCTTCTCCTTCTCCTTCTTCTGCTTCTTCTGATTCACCCACCAGACTTCACCTTCTCCTTCTCCTTCTTCTGCTTCTTCTGATTCACCCTCCAGACTTCACCTTCTCCTTCTCCTTCTTCTACTTCTTCTGATTCACCCTCCTGACTTCACCTTCTCCTTCTCCTTCTTCTACTTCTTCTGCTTCACCCTCCAGACTTCACCTTCTCCTTCTCCTTCTTCTACTTCTTCTGATTCACCTTCCAGACTTCACCTTCTCCTTCTCCTTCTTCTGCTTCTTCTGATTCACCCTCCAGACTTCACCTTCTCCTTCTCCTTCTTCTACTTCTTCTGATTCACCCACCAGACTTCATCTTCTCCTTCTCCTTCTTCTGCTTCTTCTGATTCACCCTCCAGACTTCACCTTCTCCTTCTCCTTCTTCTGCTTCTTCTGATTCACCCTCCAGACTTCACCTTCTCCTTCTCCTTCTTCTACTTCTTCTGATTCACACACCAGACTTCAACTTCTCCTTCTCCTTCTTCTACTTCTTCTGATTCACCCTCCAGACTTCACCTTCTACTTCTCCTTCTTCTGCTTCTTCTGATTCACCCTCCAGACTTCACCTTCTCCTACTCCTTCTTCTGCTTCTTCTGATTCACCCTCCAGAGTTCATCTTCTCCTTCTCCTTCTTCTGCTTCTTCTGATTCACCCTCCAGACTTCACCTTCTCCTTCTCCTTCTTCTGCTTCTTCTGATTCACCCTCCAGACTTCGCCTTCTCCTTCTCCTTCTTCTACTTCTTCTGATTCACCCTCCAGACTTCACCTTCTCCTTCTCCTTCTTCTACTTCTTCTGATTCACCCTCCAGTCTTCACCTTCTCCTTCTCCTTCTTCTGCTTCTTCTGATTCACCCTCCAGACTTCACCTTCTCCTTCTCCTTCTTCTGCTTCTTCTGATTCACCCTCCAGACTTCACCTTCTCCTTCTCCTTCTTCTACTTCTTCTGATTCACCCTCCAGACTTCACCTTCTCCTTCTCCTTCTTCTACTTCTTCTGCTTCTCCCTCCAGACTTCACCTTCTCCTTCTCCTTCTTCTACTTCTTCTGATTCACACTCCAGACTTCACCTTCTCCTTCTCCTTCTTCTACTTCTTCTGCTTCTCCCTCCAGACTTCACCTTCTCTTTCTCCTTCTTCTGCTTCTTCTGATTCACCCTCCAGACTTCACCTTCTCCTTCTCCTTCTTCTACTTCTTCTGATTCACCCTCCAGACTTCACCTTCTCCTTCTCCTTCTTCTACTTCTTCTGATTCACCCTCCAGACTTCACCTTCTCCTTCTCCTTCTTCTACTTCTTCTGATTCACACACCAGACTTCAACGTCTCCTTCTCCTTCTTCTACTTCTTCTGATTTACCCTCCAGAATTGACCTTCTACTTCTCCTTCTTCTGCTTCTCCTGATTCACCCTCCAGACTTCACCTTCTCCTTCTCCTTCTTCTGCTTCTTCTGATTCACCCTCCAGAGTTCATCTTCTCCTTCTCCTTCTTCTGCTTCTTCTGATTCACCCTCCAGACTTCACCTTCTCCTTCTCCTTCTTCTGCTTCTTCTGATTCACCCTCCAGACTTCACCTTCTCCTTCTCCTTCTTCTGCTTCTTCTGATTCACCCTCCAGAGTTCATCTTCTCCTTCTCCTTCTTCTGCTTCTTCTGATTCACCCTCCAGACTTCACCTTCTCCTTCTCCTTCTTCTGCTTCTTCTGATTCACCCTCCAGACTTCGCCTTCTCCTTCTCTTTCTTCTACTTCTTCTGATTCACCCTCCAGACTTCACCTTCTCCTTCTCCTTCTTCTACTTCTTCTGATTCACCCTCCAGTCATCACCTTCTCCTTCTCCTTCTTCTGCTTCTTCTGATTCACCCTCCAGACTTCACCTTCTCCTTCTCCTTCTTCTGCTTCTTCTGATTCACCCTCCAGACTTCACCTTCTCCTTCTCCTTCTTCTACTTCTTCTGATTCACCCTCCAGACTTCACCTTCTCCGTCTGCTTCTTCTGCTTCTTCTGATTCACCCTCCAGACTTCACCTTCTCCTTCTCCTTCTTCTACTTCTTCTGATTCACCCTCCAGACTTCACCTTCTCCTTCTCCTTCTTCTGCTTCTTCTGCTTCACCCTCCAGACTTCACCTTCTCCTTCTCCTTCTTCTCCTTCATCTGATTCACCCTCCAGACTTCACCTTCTCCTTCTCCTTCTTCTGCTTCTTCTGATTCACTCTCCAGACCTCACCTTCTCCTTCTCCTTCTTCTACTTCTTCTGATTCACCCTCCAGTCTTCACCTTCTCCTTCTCCTTCTTCTGCTTCTTCTGCTTCACCCTCCAGACTTCAACTTCTCCTTCTCTTTTTTCTGCTTCTTCTGATTCACCCTCCAGACTTCACCTTCTCCTTCTCCTTCTTCTGATTCTTCTGATTCACCCTCCAGACTTCACCTTCTCCTTCTCCTTCTTCTGCTTCTTCTGATTCACTCTCCTGATTTCACCTTCTCCTTCTCCTTCTTCTACTTCTTCTGATTCACCCTCCTGACTTCACCTTCTCCTTCTCCTTCTTCTACGTCTTCTGCTTCACCCTCCAGACTTCACCTTCTCCTTCTCCTTCGTCTTCTTCTTCTGATTCACCCTCCAGACTTCACCTCTCCTTCTCCTTCTTCTGCTTCTTCTGATTCACCCTCCAGACTTCACCTTCTCCTTCTCCTTATTCTGCATCTTCTGATTCACCCTCCAGACTTCACCTTCTCCTTCTCCTTCTTCTGCTTCTTCTGATTCACCCTCCAGACTTCACCTTCTCCTTCTCCTTCTTCTGCTTCTTCTGATTCACCCTCCAGACTTCACCTTCTCCTTCTCCTTCTTCTATTCTTCTGATTCACCCTCCTGACTTCACCTTCTCCTTCTCCTTCTTCTACTTCTTCTGCTTCACCCTCCAGACTTCACCTTCTCCTTCTCCTTCTTCTACTTCTTCTGATTCACCTTCCAGACTTCACCTTCTCCTTCTCCTTCTTCTGCTTCTTCTGATTCACCCTCCAGACTTCACCTTCTCCTTCTCCTTATTCTGCTTCTTCTGATTCACACTCCAGACTTCACCTTCTCCTTCTCCTTCTTCTGCTTCTTCTGGTTCACCCTCCAGACTTCACCTTCTCCTTCTCCTTCTTCTGCTTCTTCTGATTCACCCTCCAGACTTCACCTTCTCCTTCTCCTTCTTCTACTTCTTCTGATTCACCCACCAGACTTCATCTTCTCCTTCTCCTTCTTCTGCTTCTTCTGATTCACCCTCCAGACTTCACCTTCTCCTTCTCCTTCTTCTGCTTCTTCTGATTCACCCTCCAGACTTCACCTTCTCCTTCTCCTTCTTCTACTTCTTCTGATTCACACACCAGACTTCAACTTCTCCTTCTCCTTCTTCTACTTCTTCTGATTCACCCTCCAGTCTTCACCTTCTACTTCTCCTTCTTCTGCTTCTTCTGATTCACCCTCCAGACTTCACCTTCTCCTACTCCTTCTTCTGCTTCTTCTGATTCACCCTCCAGAGTTCATCTTCTCCTTCTCCTTCTTCTGCTTCTTCTGATTCACCCTCCAGACTTCACCTTCTCCTTCTCCTTCTTCTGCTTCTTCTGATTCACCCTCCAGACTTCGCCTTCTCCTTCTCCTTCTTCTACTTCTTCTGATTCACCCTCCAGACTTCACCTTCTCCTTCTCCTTCTTCTACTTCTTCTGATTCACCCTCCAGTCTTCACCTTCTCCTTCTCCTTCTTCTGCTTCTTCTGATTCACCCTCCAGACTTCACCTTCTCCTTCTCCTTCTTCTGCTTCTTCTGATTCACCCTCCAGACTTCACCTTCTCCTTCTCCTTCTTCTACTTCTTCTGATTCACCCTCCAGACTTCACCTTCTCCTTCTCCTTCTTCTACTTCTTCTGCTTCTCCCTCCAGACTTCACCTTCTCCTTCTCCTTCTTCTACTTCTTCTGATTCACACTCCAGACTTCACCTTCTCCTTCTCCTTCTTCTACTTCTTCTGCTTCTCCCTCCAGACTTCACCTTCTCTTTCTCCTTCTTCTGCTTCTTCTGATTCACCCTCCAGACTTCACCTTCTCCTTCTCCTTCTTCTACTTCTTCTGATTCACCCTCCAGACTTCACCTTCTCCTTCTCCTTCTTCTACTTCTTCTGATTCACCCTCCAGACTTCACCTTCTCCTTCTCCTTCTTCTACTTCTTCTGATTCACACACCAGACTTCAACGTCTCCTTCTCCTTCTTCTACTTCTTCTGATTCACCCTCCAGACTTGACCTTCTACTTCTCCTTCTTCTGCTTCTTCTGATTCACCCTCCAGACTTCACCTTCTCCTTCTCCTTCTTCTGCTTCTTCTGATTCACCCTCCAGAGTTCATCTTCTCCTTCTCCTTCTTCTGCTTCTTCTGATTCACCCTCCAGACTTCACCTTCTCCTTCTCCTTCTTCTGCTTCTTCTGATTCACCCTCCAGACTTCGCCTTCTCCTTCTCTTTCTTCTACATCTTCTGATTCACCCTCCAGACTTCACCTTCTCCTTCTCCTTCTTCTACTTCTTCTGATTCACCCTCCAGTCATCACCTTCTCCTTCTCCTTCTTCTGCTTCTTCTGATTCACCCTCCAGACTTCACCTTCTCCTTCTCCTTCTTCTGCTTCTTCTGATTCACCCTCCAGACTTCGCCTTCTCCTTCTCTTTCTTCTACTTCTTCTGATTCACCCTCCAGACTTCACCTTCTCCTTCTCCTTCTTCTACTTCTTCTGATTCACCCTCCAGTCATCACCTTCTCCTTCTCCTTCTTCTGCTTCTTCTGATTCACCCTCCAGACTTCACCTTCTCCTTCTCCTTCTTCTACTTCTTCTGATTCACCCTCCAGACTTCACCTTCTCCTTCTGCTTCTTCTGCTTCTTCTGATTCACCCTCCAGACTTCACCTTCTCCTTCTCCTTCTTCTACTTCTTCTGATTCACCCTCCAGACTTCACCTTCTCCTTCTCCTTCTTCTGCTTCTTCTGCTTCACCCTCCAGACTTCACCTTCTCCTTCTCCTTCTTCTGCTTCATCTGATTCACCCTCCAGACTTCACCTTCTCCTTCTCCTTCTTCTGCTTCTTCTGATTCACCCTCCAGACCTCACCTTCTCCTTCTCCTTCTTCTACTTCTTCTGATTCACCCTCCAGTCTTCACCTTCTCCTTCTCCTTCTTCTGCTTCTTCTGCTTCACCCTCCAGACTTCAACTTCTCCTTCTCTTTTTTCTGCTTCTTCTGATTCACACTCCAGACTTCACCTTCTCCTTCTCCTTCTTCTGATTCTTCTGATTCACCCTCCAGACTTCACCTTCTCCTTCTCCTTCTTCTGCTTCTTCTGATTCACTCTCCTGATTTCACCTTCTCCTTCTCCTTCTTCTACTTCTTCTGATTCACCCTCCTGACTTCACCTTCTCCTTCTCCTTCTTCTACGTCTTCTGCTTCACCCTCCAGACTTCACCTTCTCCTTCTCCTTCGTCTTCTTCTTCTGATTCACCCTCCAGACTTCACCTTCTCCTTCTCCTTCTTCTGCTTCTTCTGATTCACCCTCCAGACTTCACCTTCTCCTTCTCCTTATTCTGCATCTTCTGATTCACCCTCCAGACTTCACCGTCTCCTTCTCCTTCTTCTGCTTCTTCTGATTCACCCTCCAGACTTCACCTTCTCCTTCTCCTTCTTCTGCTTCTTCTGATTCACCCTCCAGACTTCACCTTCTCCTTCTCCTTCTTCTACTTCTTCTGATTCACCCTCCAGACTTCATCTTCTCCTTCTCCTTCTTCTGCTTCTTCTGATTCACCCTCCAGACTTCACCTTCTCCTTCTCCTTCTTCTGCTTCTTCTGATTCACCCTCCAGACTTCACCTTCTCCTTCTCCTTCTTCTACTTCTTCTGATTCACCCTACAGACTTCACCATCTCCTTCTCCTTCTTCTACTTCTTCTGATTCACCCTCCAGACTTCACCTTCTCCTTCTCCTTCTTCTCCTTCTTCTGATTCAGCCTCCAGACTTCACCTTCTCCTTCTCCTTCTTCTGCTTCTTCTGATTCACCCTTCAGACTTCACCTTCTCCTTCTCCTTCTTCTGCTTCTTCTGATTCATCCTTCAGACTTCACCTTCTCCTTCTTCTGCTTCTTCTGATTCACCCTCCAGACCTCACCTTCTCCTTCTTCTACTTCTTCTGATTCACCCTCCAGACTTCATCTTCTCCTTCTCCTTCTTCTGCTTCTTCTGATTCACCCTCCAGACTTCACCTTCTCTTTCTCCTTCTTCTGCTTCTTCTGATTCACCCTCCAGACTTCGCCTTCTCCTTCTCCTTCTTCTACTTCTTCTGATTCACCCTCCAGACTTCACCTTCTCCTTCTCCTTCTTCTACTTCTTCTGATATACCCTCCAGTCTTCACCTTCTCCTTCTCCTTCTTCTGCTTCTTCTGATTCACCCTCCAGACTTCACCTTCTCCTTCTCCTTCTTCTCCTTCTTCTGATTCACCCTCCTGACTTCACCTTCTCCTTCTCCTTCTTCTGCTTCTGCTGATTCACCCTCCAGACTTCACCTTCTCCTTCTCCTTCTTCTACTTCTTCTGATTCACCCTCCAGACTTCACCTTCTCCTTCTAATTCTTCTGCTTCTTCTGATTCACCCTCCAGACTTCACCTGCTCCTTCTCCTTCTTCTGCTTCTTCTGATTCACCCTCCAGACTTCACCTTCTCCTTCTCCTTCTTCTGCTTCTTCTGATTCACCCTCCAGACTTCACCTTCTCCTTCTCCTTCTTCTACTTCTTCTGATATACCCTCCAGTCTTCACCTTCTCCTTCTCCTTCTTCTGCTTCTGCTGATTCACCCTCCAGACTTCACCTTCTCCTTCTCCTTCTTCTCCTTCTTCTGATTCACCCTCCTGACTTCACCTTCTCCTTCTCCTTCTTCTGCTTCTGCTGATTCACCCTCCAGACTTTACCTTCTCCTTCTCCTTCTTCTACTTCTTCTGATTCACCCTCCAGACTTCACCTTCTCCTTCTAATTCTTCTGCTTCTTCTGATTCACCCTCCAGACTTCACCTGCTCCTTCTCCTTCTTCTGCTTCTTCTGATTCACCCTCCAGACTTCACCTTCTCCTTCTCCTTCTTCTGCTTCTTCTGATTCACCCTCCAGACTTCACCTTCTCCTTCTCCTTCTTCTGCTTCTTCTGCTTCACCCTCCAGACTTCACCTTCTCCTTCTCCTTCTTCTGCTTCTTCTGCTTCACCCTCCTGACTTCACCTTCTCCTTCTCCTTCTTCTACTTCTTCTGATTCACCCTCCAGACTTCATCTTCTCCTTCTCCTTCTTCTACTTCTTCTGCTTCACCCCCCTGACTTCACCTTCTCCTTCTCCTTCTTCTGCTTCTTCTGATTCACCCTCCTAACTTCACCTTCTCCTTCTCCTTCTTCTGCTTCTTCTGATTCACCCTCCTGACTTCACCTTCTCCTTCTCCTTCTTCTGCTTCTTCTGATTCACCCTCCAGACTTCACCTTCTCCTTCTCCTTCTTCTGCTTCTTCTGATTCAGCCTCCAGACTTCACCTTCTCCTTCTCCTTCTTCTGCTTCTTCTGATTCACCCTTCAGACTTCACCTTCTCCTTCTCCTTCTTCTGCTTCTTCTGATTCATCCTTCAGACTTCACCTTCTCCTTCTCCTTCTTCTGCTTCTTCTGATTCACCCTCCAGACCTCATCTTCTCCTTCTTCTACTTCTTCTGATTCATCCTTCAGACTTCACCTTCTCCTTCTCCTTCTTCTGCTTCTTCTGATTCACCCTCCAGACTTCACCTTCTCCTTCTCCTTATTCTGCATCTTCTGATTCACCCTCCAGACTTCACCTTCTCCTTCTCCTTCTTCTGCTTCTTCTGATTCACCCTCCAGACTTCACCTTCTCCTTCTCCTTCTTCTGCTTCTTCTGATTCACCCTCCAGACTTCAGCTTCTCCTTCTCCTTCTTCTACTTCTTCTGATTCACCCTCCAGACTTCATCTTCTCCTTCTCCTTCTCCTGCTTCTTCTGATTCACCCTCCAGACTTCACCTTCCCCTTCTCCTTCTTCTGCTTCTTCTGATTCACCCTCCAGACTTCACCTTCTCCTTCTCCTTCTTCTACTTCTTCCGATTCACCCTCCAGACTTCACCATCTCCTTCTCCTTCTTCTACTTCTTCTGATTCACCCTCCAGACTTCACCTTCTCCTTCTCCTTCTTCTGCTTCTTCTGATTCACCCTTCAGACTTCACCTTCTCCTTCTCCTTCTTCTGCTTCTTCTGATTCATCCTTCAGACTTCACCTTCTCCTTCTCCTTCTTCTTCTTCTTCTGATTCACCCTCCAGACCTTACCTTCTCCTTCTTCTACTTCTTCTGATTCACCCTCCAGACTTCATCTTCTCCTTCTCCTTCTTCTGCTTCTTCTGATTCACCCTCCAGTCTTCACCTTCTCCTTCTCCTTCTTCTGCTTCTTCTGATTCACCCTCCAGACTTCACCTTCTCCTTTTCCTTCTTCTCCTTCTTCTGATTCACCCTCCTGACTTCACCTTCTCATTCTCCTTCTTCTGCTTCTGCTGATTCACCCTCCAGACTTCACCTTCTCCTTCTCCTTCTTCTACTTCTTCTGATTCACCCTCCAGACTTCACCTTCTCCTTCTAATTCTTCTGCTTCTTCTGATTCACCCTCCAGACTTCACCTGCTCCTTCTCCTTCTTCTGCTTCTTCTGATTCACCCTCCAGACTTCACCTTCTCCTTCTCCTTCTTCTGCTTCTTCTGATTCACCCTCCAGACTTCACCTTCTCCTTCTCCTTCTTCTGCTTCTTCTGCTTCACCCTCCAGTCTTCACCTTCTCCTTCTCCTTCTTCTGCTTCTTCTGATTCACCCTCCTGACTTCACCTTCTCCTTCTCCTTCTTCTACTTCTTCTGATTCACCCTCCAGACTTCACCTTCTCCTTCTCCTTCTTCTGCTTCTTCTGCTTCACCCATCAGACTTCACCTTCTCCTTCTCCTTCTCCTGCTTCTTCTGCTGCGCCCTCCAGACTTCACCTTCTCCTTCTCCTTCTTCTGCTTCTTCTGCTTCACCCTCCTGACTTCACCTTCTCCTTCTCCTTCTTCTACTTCTTCTGCTTCATCCCCCTGACTTCACCTTCTCCTTCTCCTTCTTCTGCTTCTTCTGATTCACCCTCCTAACTTCACCTTCTCCTTCTTCTGCTTCTTCTGATTCACCCTCCTGACTTCACCTTCTCCTTCTCCTTCTTCTGCTTCTTCTGATTCACCCTCCAGACTTCACCTTCTCCTTCTCCTTCTTCTGCTTCTTCTGATTCACCCTCCAGACTTCACCTTCTCCTTCGCCTTATTCTGCTTCTCCTGATTCACCCTCCAGACTTTACCTTCTCCTTCTCCTTCTTCTGCTTCTTCTGCATTACCCTCCAGACTTCACCTTCTCCTTCTCCTTCTTCTATTTCTTCTGATTCACCCTCCAGACTTCATCTTCTCCTTCTCCTTCTTCTGCTTCTTCTGATTCACCCTCCAGACTTCACCTTCTCCTTCTCCTTCTTCTACTTCTTCTGATTCACCCTCCAGACTTCACCTTCTCCTTCTCCTTCTTCTACTTCTTCTGATTCACCCTCCAGACTGCAACTTCTCCTTCTCCTTCTTCTGCTTCTCCTGATTCACCCTCCAGACTTTACCTTCTCCTTCTCCTTCTTCTGCTTCTTCTGTTTCACCCTCCAGACTTCACCTTCTCCTTCTCCTTCTTCTATTTCTTCTGATTCACCCTCCAGACTTCATCTTCTCCTTCTCCTTCTTCTGCTTCTTCTGATTCACCCTCCTAACTTCACCTTCTCCTTCTCCTTCTTCTGCTTCTTCTGATTCACCCTCCTGACTTCAGCTTCTCCTTCTCCTTCTTCTGCTTCTTCTGATTCACCCTCCAGACTTCACCTTCTCCTTCTCCTTCTTCTGCTTCTTCTGATTCACCCTCCAGACTTCACCTTCTCCTTCTCCTTCTTCTGGTTCTTCTGATTCACCCTCCAGACCTCACCATCTCCTTCTCCTTCTTCTACTTCTTCTGATTCACCATCCAGACTTCATCTTCTCCTTCTCCTTCTTCTGCTTCTTCTGATTCACCCTCCAGACTTCACCTTCTCCTTCTCCTTCTTCTGCTTCTTCTGATTCACCCTCCAGACTTCACCTTCTCCTTCTCCTTCTTCTACTTCTTCTGATTCACCCTCCAGTCTTCACCTTCTCCTTCTCCTTCTTCTGCTTCTTCTGCTTCACCCTCCAGACTTCACCTTCTCCTTCTCTTTCTTCTGCTTCTTCTGATTCACCCTCCAGACTTCACCTTCTCCTTCTCCTTCTTCTGATTCTTCTGATTCACCCTCCAGACTTCACCTTCTCCTTCTCCTTCTTCTGCTTCTTCTGATTCACCCTCCTGACTTCACCTTCTCCTTCTTCTTCTTCTACTTCTTCTGATTCACCCTCCTGACTTCACCTTCGCCTTCTCCTTCTTCTACTTCTGATTCACCCTCCAGGCTTCACCTTCTCCTTCTCCTTCTTCTACTTCTTCTGATTCACCCTCCAGACTTCACCTTCTCCTTCTCCTTCTTCTGCTTCTTCTGATTCACCCTCCAGACTTCACCTTCTCCTTCGCCTTATTCTGCTTCTCCTGATTCACCCTCCAGACTTTACCTTCTCCTTCTCCTTCTTCTGCTTCTTCTGTTTCACCCTCCAGACTTCACCTTCTCCTTCTCCTTCTTCTATTTCTTCTGATTCACCCTCCAGACTTCATCTTCTCCTTCTCCTTCTTCTGCTTCTTCTGATTCACCCTCCAGACTTCACCTTCTCCTTCTCCTTCTTCTACTTCTTCTGATTCACCCTCCAGACTTCACCTTCTCCTTCTCCTTCTTCTACTTCTTCTGATTCACCCTCCAGACTTCACCTTCTCCTTCTTCTGCTTCTCCTGATTCACCCTCCAGACTTTACCTTCTCCTTCTCCTTCTTCTGCTTCTTCTGTTTCACCCTCCAGACTTCACCTTCTCCTTCTCCTTCTTCTATTTCTTCTGATTCACCCTCCAGACTTAATCTTCTCCTTCTCCTTCTTCTGCTTCTTCTGATTCACCCTCCAGACTTCACCTTCTCCTTCTCCTTCTTCTACTTCTTCTGATTCACCCTCCAGACTTCACCTTCCCTTCTCCTTCTTCTGCTTCTTCTGATTCACCCTCCAGACTTCACCTTCTCCTTCTCCTTCTTCTGCTTCTTCTGATTCACCCTCCAGACTTCACCGTCTCCTTCTGCTTCTTCTACTTCTTCTGATTCACCCTCCAGACTTCACCTTCTCCTTCTCCTTCTTCTGCTTCTTCTAATTCACCCTCCAGACTTCACCTTCTCCTTCTCCTTCTTCTACTTCTTCTGATTCACCCTCCAGACTTCACCTTCTCCTTCTCCTTCTTCTACTTCTTCTGCTTCATCCCCCTGACTTCACCTTCTCCTTCTCCTTCTTCTGCTTCTTCTGATTCACCCTCCAGACTTCACCTTCTCCTTCTCCTTCTTCTGCTTCTTCTGATTCACCCTCCAGACTTCACCTTCTCCTTCTGCTTCTTCTACTTCTTCTGATTCACCCTCCAGACTTCACCTTCCCCTTCTCCTTCTTCTGCTTTTTCTGCTTCGCCCTCCAGACTTCACCTTCTCCTTCTCCTTCTTCTGCTTCTTCTGCTTCACCCTCCAGACTTCAACTTCTCCTTCTCCTTCTTCTGCTTCTTCTGCTTCACTCTCCTGACTTCACCTTCTCCTTCTCCTTCTTCTACTTCTTCTGATTCACCCTCCAGACTTCACCTTCTCCTTCTCCTTCTTCTGCTTCTTCTGCTTCACCCTCCTGACTTCACCTTCTCCTTCTCCTTCTTCTACTTCTTCTGCTTCACCCCCCTGACTTCACCTGCTCCTTCTCCTTCTTCTGCTTCTTCTGATTCACCCTCCTAACTTTACCTTCTGCTTCTCCTTCTTCTGCTTCTTCTGATTCACCCTCCTGATTTCACCTTCTCCTTCTCCTTCTTCTGCTTCTTCTAATTCACCCTCCAGACTTCACCTTCTCCTTCTCCTTCTTCAGCTTCTTCTGATTCACCCTCCAGACTTCACCTTCTCCTTCTCCTTCTTCTGCTTCTTCTGATTCACCCTCCTGACTTCACCTTCTCCTTCTCCTTCTTCTGCTTCTTCTGATTCACCCTCCAGACTTCACCTTCTCCTTCTCCTTCTTCTGGTTCTTCTGATTCATCCTTCAGACTTCACCTTCTCCTTCTCCTTCTTCTGCTTCTTCTGATTCACCCTCCAGACCTCATCTTCTCCTTCTTCTACTTCTTCTGATTCATCCTTCAGACTTCACCTTCTCCTTCTCCTTCTTCTGCTTCTTCTGATTCACCCTCCAGACTTCACCTTCTCCTTCTCCTTATTCTGCATCTTCTGATTCACCCTCCAGACTTCACCTTCTCCTTCTCCTTCTTCTGCTTCTTCTGATTCACCCTCCAGACTTCACCTTCTCCTTCTCCTTCTTCTGCTTCTTCTGATTCACCCTCCAGACTTCACCTTCTCCTTCTCCTTCTTCTACTTCTTCTGATTCACCCTCCAGACTTCATCTTCTCCTTCTCCTTCTCCTGCTTCTTCTGATTCACCCTCCAGACTTCACCTTCCCCTTCTCCTTCTTCTGCTTCTTCTGATTCACCCTCCAGACTTCACCTTCTCCTTCTCCTTCTTCTACTTCTTCCGATTCACCCTCCAGACTTCACCATCTCCTTCTCCTTCTTCTACTTCTTCTGATTCACCCTCCAGACTTCACCTTCTCCTTCTCCTTCTTCTGCTTCTTCTGATTCACCCTTCAGACTTCACCTTCTCCTTCTCCTTCTTCTGCTTCTTCTGATTCATCCTTCAGACTTCACCTTCTCCTTCTCCTTCTTCTTCTTCTTCTGATTCACCCTCCAGACCTCACCTTCTCCTTCTTCTACTTCTTCTGATTCACCCTCCAGACTTCATCTTCTCCTTCTCCTTCTTCTGCTTCTTCTGATTCACCCTCCAGTCTTCACCTTCTCCTTCTCCTTCTTCTGCTTCTTCTGATTCACCCTCCAGACTTCACCTTCTCCTTTTCCTTCTTCTCCTTCTTCTGATTCACCCTCCTGACTTCACCTTCTCCTTCTCCTTCTTCTGCTTCTGCTGATTCACCCTCCAGACTTCACCTTCTCCTTCTCCTTCTTCTACTTCTTCTGATTCACCCTCCAGACTTCACCTTCTCCTTCTAATTCTTCTGCTTCTTCTGATTCACCCTCCAGACTTCACCTGCTCCTTCTCCTTCTTCTGCTTCTTCTGATTCACCCTCCAGACTTCACCTTCTCCTTCTCCTTCTTCTGCTTCTTCTGATTCACCCTCCAGACTTCACCTTCTCCTTCTCCTTCTTCTGCTTCTTCTGCTTCACCCTCCAGACTTCACCTTCTCCTTCTCCTTCTTCTGCTTCTTCTGCTTCACCCTCCTGACTTCACCTTCTCCTTCTCCTTCTTCTACTTCTTCTGATTCACCCTCCAGACTTCACCTTCTCCTTCTCCTTCTTCTGCTTCTTCTGCTTCACCCTCCAGACTTCACCTTCTCCTTCTCCTTCTCCTGCTTCTTCTGCTGCGCCCTCCAGACTTCACCTTCTCCTTCTCCTTCTTCTGCTTCTTCTGCTTCATCCTCCTGACTTCACCTTCTCCTTCTCCTTCTTCTACTTCTTCTGCTTCATCCCCCTGACTTCACCTTCTCCTTCTCCTTCTTCTGCTTCTTCTGATTCACCCTCCTAACTTCACCTTCTCCTTCTCCTTCTTCTGCTTCTTCTGATTCACCCTCCTGACTTCACCTTCTCCTTCTCCTTCTTCTGCTTCTTCTGATTCACCCTCCAGACTTCACCTTCTCCTTCTCCTTCTTCTGCTTCTTCTGATTCACCCTCCAGACTTCACCTTCTCCTTCGCCTTATTCTGCTTCTCCTGATTCACCCTCCAGACTTTACCTTCTCCTTCTCCTTCTTCTGCTTCTTCTGCATTACCCTCCAGACTTCACCTTCTCCTTCTCCTTCTTCTATTTCTTCTGATTCACCCTCCAGACTTCATCTTCTCCTTCTCCTTCTTCTGCTTCTTCTGATTCACCCTCCAGACTTCACCTTCTCCTTCTCCTTCTTCTACTTCTTCTGATTCACCCTCCAGACTTCACCTTCTCCTTCTCCTTCTTCTACTTCTTCTGATTCACCCTCCAGACTGCAACTTCTCCTTCTCCTTCTTCTGCTTCTCCTGATTCACCCTCCAGACTTTACCTTCTCCTTCTCCTTCTTCTGCTTCTTCTGTTTCACCCTCCAGACTTCACCTTCTCCTTCTCCTTCTTCTATTTCTTCTGATTCACCCTCCAGACTTCATCTTCTCCTTCTCCTTCTTCTGCTTCTTCTGATTCACCCTCCTAACTTCACCTTCTCCTTCTCCTTCTTCTGCTTCTTCTGATTCACCCTCCTGACTTCAGCTTCTCCTTCTCCTTCTTCTGCTTCTTCTGATTCACCCTCCAGACTTCACCTTCTCCTTCTCCTTCTTCTGCTTCTTCTGATTCACCCTCCAGACTTCACCTTCTCCTTCTCCTTCTTCTGGTTCTTCTGATTCACCCTCCAGACCTCACCATCTCCTTCTCCTTCTTCTACTTCTTCTGATTCACCATCCAGACGTCATCTTCTCCTTCTCCTTCTTCTGCTTCTTCTGATTCACCCTCCAGACTTCACCTTCTCCTTCTCCTTCTTCTGCTTCTTCTGATTCACCCTCCAGACTTCACCTTCTCCTTCTCCTTCTTCTACTTCTTCTGATTCACCCTCCAGTCTTCACCTTCTCCTTCTCCTTCTTCTGCTTCTTCTGCTTCACCCTCCAGACTTCACCTTCTCCTTCTCTTTCTTCTGCTTCTTCTGATTCACCCTCCAGACTTCACCTTCTCCTTCTCCTTCTTCTGATTCTTCTGATTCACCCTCCAGACTTCACCTTCTCCTTCTCCTTCTTCTGCTTCTTCTGATTCACCCTCCTGACTTCACCTTCTCCTTCTTCTTCTTCTACTTCTTCTGATTCACCCTCCTGACTTCACCTTCGCCTTCTCCTTCTTCTACTTCTGATTCACCCTCCAGGCTTCACCTTCTCCTTCTCCTTCTTCTACTTCTTCTGATTCACCCTCCAGACTTCACCTTCTCCTTCTCCTTCTTCTGCTTCTTCTGATTCACCCTCCAGACTTCACCTTCTCCTTCGCCTTATTCTGCTTCTCCTGATTCACCCTCCAGACTTTACCTTCTCCTTCTCCTTCTTCTGCTTCTTCTGTTTCACCCTCCAGACTTCACCTTCTCCTTCTCCTTCTTCTATTTCTTCTGATTCACCCTCCAGACTTCATCTTCTCCTTCTCCTTCTTCTGCTTCTTCTGATTCACCCTCCAGACTTCACCTTCTCCTTCTCCTTCTTCTACTTCTTCTGATTCACCCTCCAGACTTCACCTTCTCCTTCTCCTTCTTCTACTTCTTCTGATTCACCCTCCAGACTTCACCTTCTCCTTCTTCTGCTTCTCCTGATTCACCCTCCAGACTTTACCTTCTCCTTCTCCTTCTTCTGCTTCTTCTGTTTCACCCTCCAGACTTCACCTTCTCCTTCTCCTTCTTCTATTTCTTCTGATTCACCCTCCAGACTTAATCTTCTCCTTCTCCTTCTTCTGCTTCTTCTGATTCACCCTCCAGACTTCACCTTCTCCTTCTCCTTCTTCTACTTCTTCTGATTCACCCTCCAGACTTCACCTTCCCTTCTCCTTCTTCTGCTTCTTCTGATTCACCCTCCAGACTTCACCTTCTCCTTCTCCTTCTTCTGCTTCTTCTGATTCACCCTCCAGACTTCACCGTCTCCTTCTCCTTCTTCTACTTCTTCTGATTCACCCTCCAGACTTCACCTTCTCCTTCTCCTTCTTCTGCTTCTTCTAATTCACCCTCCAGACTTCACCTTCTCCTTCTCCTTCTTCTACTTCTTCTGATTCACCCTCCAGACTTCACCTTCTCCTTCTCCTTCTTCTACTTCTTCTGCTTCATCCCCCTGACTTCACCTTCTCCTTCTCCTTCTTCTGCTTCTTCTGATTCACCCTCCAGACTTCACCTTCTCCTTCTCCTTCTTCTGCTTCTTCTGATTCACACTCCAGACTTCACCTTCTCCTTCTGCTTCTTCTACTTCTTCTGATTCACCCTCCAGACTTCACCTTCCCCTTCTCCTTCTTCTGCTTTTTCTGCTTCGCCCTCCAGACTTCACCTTCTCCTTCTCCTTCTTCTGCTTCTTCTGCTTCACCCTCCAGACTTCACCTTCTCCTTCTCCTTCTTCTGCTTCTTCTGCTTCACTCTCCTGACTTCACCTTCTCCTTCTCCTTCTTCTACTTCTTCTGATTCACCCTCCAGACTTCACCTTCTCCTTCTCCTTCTTCTGCTTCTTCTGCTTCACCCTCCTGACTTCACCTTCTCCTTCTCCTTCTTCTACTTCTTCTGCTTCACCCCCCTGACTTCACCTGCTCCTTCTCCTTCTTCTGCTTCTTCTGATTCACCCTCCTAACTTTACCTTCTGCTTCTCCTTCTTCTGCTTCTTCTGATTCACCCTCCTGACTTCACCTTCTCCTTCTCCTTCTTCTGCTTCTTCTAATTCACCCTCCAGACTTCACCTTCTCCTTCTCCTTCTTCAGCTTCTTCTGATTCACCCTCCAGACTTCACCTTCTCCTTCTCCTTCTTCTGCTTCTTCTGATTCACCCTCCTAACTTCACCTTCTCCTTCTCCTTCTTCTGCTTCTTCTGATTCACCCTCCTGACTTCACCTTCTCCTTCTCCTTCTTCTGCTTCTTCTGATTCACCCTCCAGACTTCACCTTCTCCTTCTCCTTCTTCTGCTTCTTCTGATTCACCCTCCAGACTTCACCTTCTCATTCTCCTTCTTCTGCTTCTTCTGATTCACACTCCAGACCTCACCTTCTCCTTCTACTTCTTCTACTTCTTCTGATTCACCCTCCAGACTTCATCTTCTCCTTCTCCTTCTTCTGCTTCTTCTGATTCACCCTCCAGACTTCACCTTCTCCTTCTCCTTCTTCTGCTTCTTCTGATTCACCCTCCAGACTTCACCTTCTCCTTCTCCTTCTTCTACTTCTTCTGATTCGCCCTCCAGTCCTCACCTTCTCCTTCTCCTTCTTCTACTTCTTCTGATTCACCCTCCAGTCTTCACCTTCTCCTTCTCCTTCTTCTGTTTCTTCTGCTTCACCCTCCAGAATTCACCTTCTCCTTCTCTTTCTTCTGCTTCTTCTGATTCACCCTCCAGACTTCACCTTCTCCTTCTCCTTCTTCTGATTCTTCTGATTCACCCTCCAGACTTCACCTTCTCCTTCTCCTTCTTCTGCTTCTTCTGATTCACCCTCCTGACTTCACCTTCTCCTTCTCCTTCTTCTACTTCTTCTGATTCACCCTCCTGACTTCGCCTTCTCCTTCTCCTTCTTCTACTTCTTCTGCTTCACCCTCCAGACTTCACCTTCTCCTTCTCCTTCTTCTACTGCTTCTGATTCACCCTCCAGACTTCACCTTCTCCTTCTCCTTCTTCTACTTCTTCTGATTCACCCTCCAGACTTCACCTTCTCCTTCTCCTTCTTCTACTTCTTCTGATTCACCCTCCAGACTTCACCTTCTCCTTCTCCTTCTTCTGCTTCTTCTGATTCACCCTCCAGACTTCACCTTCTCCTTCTCCTTCTTCTGCTTCTTCTGATTCACCCTCCAGACTTCACCTTCTCCTTCTCCTTCTTCTGCTTCTTCTGATTCATCCTCCAGACTTCACCTTCTCCTTCTCCTTCTTCTACTTCTTCTGATTCACCCTCCAGACTTCACCTTCTCCTTCTCGTTCTTCTGCTTCTTCTGATTCACCCTCCAGACTTCACCTTCTCCTTCTCCTTCGTCAACTTCTTCTGATTCACCCTCCAGACTACACCTTCTCCTTCTCCTTCTTCTACTTCTTCTGATTCACCCTCCAGACTTCACCTTCTCCTTCTCGTTCTTCTGCTTCTTCTGATTCACCCTCCAGACTTCACCTTCTCCTTCTCCGTCTTCTACTTCTTCTGATTCACCCTCCAGACTTCACCTTCTCCTTCTCCTTCTTCTACTTCTTCTGATTCACCCTCCAGACTTCACCTTCTCCTTCTCCTTCTTCTACTTCTTCTGCTTCTCCCTCCAGACGTCACCTTCTCCTTCTCCTTCTTCTGCTTCTTCTGATTCACCCTCCAGACTTCACCTTCTCCTTCTCCTTCTTCTACTTCTTCTGATTCACCCTCCAGACTTCACCTTCTCCTTCTCCTTCTTCTACTTCTTCTGATTCACCCTCCAGACTTCACCTTCTCCTTCTCCTTCTTCTACTTCTTCCGATTCACCCTCCTGACTTCACCTTCTCCTTCTCCTTCTTCTACTTCTTCTGATTCACCCTCCAGACTTCACCTTCTCCTTCTCCTTCTTCTGCTTCTTCTGCTGCGCCCTCCAGACTTCACCTTCTCCTTCTCCTTTTCTGCTTCTTCTTATTCACCCTCCAAACTTCACCTTCTCCTTCTCCTTCTTCTGCTTCTTCTGATTCACCCTCCAGACTTCACCTTCTCCTTCTCCTTCTTCTGCTTCTTCTGCTTCACCCTCCAGACTTCACCTTCTCCTTCTCCTTCTTCTGCTTCTTCTGCTTCACCCTCCTGACTTCACCTTCTCCTTCTCCTTCTTCTACTTCTTCTGATTCACCCTCCAGACTTCACCTACTCCTTCTCCTTCTTCTGCTTCTTCTGCTTCACCCTCCAGACTTCACCTTCTCCTTCTCCTTCTTCTGCTTCTTCTGCTTCACTCTCCTGACTTCACCTTCTCCTTCTCCTTCTTCTACTTCTTCTGATTCACCCTCCAGGCTTCACCTTCTCCTTCTCCTTCTTCTGCTTCTTCTGCTTCACCCTCCTGACTTCACCTTCTCCTTCTCCTTCTTCTACTTCTTCTGCTTCACCCCCCTGACTTCACCTGCTCCTTCTCCTTCTTCTGCTTCTTCTGCTTCACCCTCCTGACTTCACCTTCTCCTTCTCCTTCTTCTACTTCTTCTGCTTCACCCCCCTGACTTCACATGCTCCATCTCCTTCTTCTGCTTCTTCTGATTCACCATCCTAACTTTACCTTCTCCTTCTCCTTCTTCTACTTCTTCTGATTCACCCTCCAGACTTCACCTTCTCCTTCTCCTTCTTCTACTTCTTCTGATTCACCCTCCAGACTTCACCTTCTCCTTCTCCTTCTTCTGCTTCTTCTGATTCACCCTCCAGACTTCACCTTCTCCTTCTCCTTATTCTGCTTCTTCTGATTCACCCTCCAGACTTCACCTTCTCCTTCTCCTTCTTCTGCTTCTTCTGATTCACCCTCCAGACTTCACCTTCTCCTTCTCCTTCTTCTGCTTCTTCTGATTCACCCTCCAGACTTCACCTTCTCCTTCTGCTTCTTCTACTTCTTCTGATTCAACCTCCAGACTTCACCTTCCCCTTCTCCTTCTTCTGCTTCTTCTGATTCACCCTCCAGACTTCACCTTCTCCTTCTGCTTCTTCTACTTCTTCTGATTCAACCTCCAGACTTCACCTTCCCCTTCTCCTTCTTCTGCTTTTTCTGCTTCGCCCTCCAGACTTCACCTTCTCCTTCTCCTTCTTCTGCTTCTTCTGCTTCACCCTCCAGACTTCACCTTCTCCTTCTCCTTCTTCTGCTTCTTCTGCTTCACTCTCCTGACTTCACCTTCTCCTTCTCCATCTTCTACTTCTTCTGATTCACCCTCCAGACTTCACCTTCTCCTTCTCCTTCTTCTGCTTCTTCTGCTTCACCCTCCTGACTTCACCTTCTCCTTCTCCTTCTTCTACTTCTTCTGCTTCACCCCCCTGACTTCACCTGCTCCTTCTCCTTCTTCTGCTTCTTCTGATTCACCCTCCTAACTTTACCTTCTGCTTCTCCTTCTTCTGCTTCTTCTCACTCACCCTCCTGACTTCACCTTCTCCTTCTCCTTCTTCTGCTTCTTCTAATTCACCCTCCAGACTTCACCTTCTCCTTCTCCTTCTTCAGCTTCTTCTGATTCACCCTCCAGACTTCACCTTCTCCTTCTCCTTCTTCTGCTTCATCTGATTCACCCTCCTAACTTCACCTTCTCCTTCTCCTTCTTCAGCTTCTTCTGATTCACCCTCCTGACTTCACCTTCTCCTTCTCCTTCTTCTGCTTCTTCTGATTCACCCTCCAGACTTCACCTTCTCCTTCTCCTTCTTCTGCTTCTTCTGATTCACCCTCCAGACTTCACCTTCTCCTTCTCCTTCTTCTGCTTCTTCTGATTCACACTCCAGACCTCACCTTCTCCTTCTACTTCTTCTACTTCTTCTGATTCACCCTCCAGACTTCATCTTCCCCTTCTCCTTCTTCTGCTTCTTCTGATTCACCCTCCAGATTTCACCTTCTCCTTCTCCTTCTTCTGCTTCTTCTGATTCACCCTCCAGACTTCACCTTCTCCTTCTCCTTCTTCTACTTCTTCTGATTCGCCCTCCAGACCTCACCTTCTCCTTCTCCTTCTTCTACTTCTTCTGATTCACCCTCCAGTCTTCACCTTCTCCTTCTCCTTCTTCTGTTTCTTCTGCTTCAACCTCCAGAATTCACCTTCTCCTTCTCTTTCTTCTGCTTCTTCTGATTCACCCTCCAGACTTCACCTTCTCCTTCTCCTTCTTCTGATTCTTCTGATTCACCCTCCAGACTTCACCTTCTCCTTCTCCTTCTTCTGCTTCTTCTGATTCACCCTCCTGACTTCACCTTCTCCTTCTCCTTCTTCTACTTCTTCTGATTCACCCTCCTGACTTCACCTTCTCCTTCTCCTTCTTCTACTTCTTCTGCTTCACCCTCCAGACTTCACCTTCTCCTTCTCCTTCTTCTACTGCTTCTGATTCACCCTCCAGACTTCACCTTCTCCTTCTCCTTCTTCTACTTCTTCTGATTCACCCTCCAGACTTCACCTTCTCCTTCTCCTTCTTCTACTTCTTCTGATTCACCCTCCAGACTTCACCTTCTCCTTCTCCTTCTTCTGCTTCTTCTGATTCACCCTCCAGACTTCACCTTCTCCTTCTCCTTATTCTGCTTCTTCTGATTCACACTCCAGACTTCACCTTCTCCTTCTCCTTCTTCTGCTTCTTCTGATTCACCCTCCAGACTTCACCTTCTCCTTCTCCTTCTTCTGCTTCTTCTGATGCATCCTCCAGACTTCACCTTCTCCTTCTCCTTCTTCTACTTCTTCTGATTCACCCTCCAGACTTCACCTTCTCCTTCTCGTTCTTCTGCTTCTTCTGATTCACCCTCCAGACTTCACCTTCTCCTTCTCCTTCGTCAACTTCTTCTGATTCACCCTCCAGACTACACCTTCTCCTTCTCCTTCTTCTACTTCTTCTGATTCACCCTCCAGACTTCACCTTCTCCTTCTCGTTCTTCTGCTTCTTCTGATTCACCCTCCAGACTTCACCTTCTCCTTCTCCGTCTTCTACTTCTTCTGATTCACCCTCCAGACTTCACCTTCTCCTTCTCCTTCTTCTACTTCTTCTGATTCACCCTCCAGACTTCACCTTCTCCTTCTCCTTCTTCTACTTCTTCTGCTTCTCCCTCCAGACGTCACCTTCTCCTTCTCCTTCTTCTGCTTCTTCTGATTCACCCTCCAGACTTCACCTTCTCCTTCTCCTTCTTCTACTTCTTCTGATTCACCCTCCAGACTTCACCTTCTCCTTCTCCTTCTTCTACTTCTTCTGATTCACCCTCCAGACTTCACCTTCTCCTTCTCCTTCTTCTACTTCTTCCGATTCACCCTCCTGACTTCACCTTCTCCTTCTCCTTCTTCTGCTTCTTCTGCTTCACCCTCCTGACTTCACCTTCTCCTTCTCCTTCTTCTACTTCTTCTGATTCACCCTCCTGACTTCACCTTCTCCTTCTCCTTCTTCTACTTCTTCTGATTCACCCTCCAGACTTCACCTTCTCCTTCTCCTTCTTCTGCTTCTTCTGCTTCACCCTCCAGACTTCACCTTCTCCTTCTCCTTCTTCTGCTTCTTCTGCTTCGCCCTCCAGACTTCACCTTCTCCTTCTCCTTCTTCTGCTTCTTCTGCTTCACCCTCCAGACTTCACCTTCTCCTTCTCCTTCTTCTGCTTCTTCTGCTTCACTCTCCTGACTTCACCTTCTCCTTCTCCTTCTTCTACTTCTTCTGATTCACCCTCCAGACTTCACCTTCTCCTTCTCCTTCTTGTGCTTCTTCTGCTGCGCCCTCCAGACTTCACCTTCTCCTTCTCCTTCTTTTGCTTCTTCTTATTCACCCTCCAAACTTCAACTTCTCCTTCTCCTTCTTCTGCTTCTTCTGATTCACCCTCCAGACTTCACCTTCTCCTTCTCCTTCTTCTGCTTCTTCTGCTTCACCCTCCAGACTTCACCTTCTCCTTCTCCTTCTTCTGCTTCTTCTGCTTCACCCTCCTGACTTCACCTTCTCCTTCTCCTTCTTCTACTTCTTCTGATTCACCCTCCAGACTTCACCTACTCCTTCTCCTTCTTCTGCTTCTTCTGCTTCACCCTCCAGACTTCACCTTCTCCTTCTCCTTCTTCTCCTTCTTCTGCTTCACTCTCCTGACTTCACCTTCTCCTTCTCCTTCTTCTACTTCTTCTGATTCACCCTCCAGACTTCACCTTCTCCTTCTCCTTCTTCTGCTTCTTCTGCTTCACCCTCCTGACTTCACCTTCTCCTTCTCCTTCTTCTACTTCTTCTGCTTCACCCCCCTGACTTCACCTGCTCCTTCTCCTTCTTCTGCTTCTTCTGATTCACCCTCCTAACTTTACCTTCTGCTTCTCCTTCTTCTGCTTCTTCTGATTCACCCTCCTGACTTCACCTTCTCCTTCTCCTTCTTCTGCTTCTTCTAATTCACCCTCCAGACTTCACCTTCTCCTTCTCCTTCTTCTGCTTCTTCTGCTTCACTCTCCTGACTTCACCTTCTCCTTCTCCTTCTTCGACTTCTTCTGATTCACCCTCCAGACTTCACCTTCTCCTTCTCCTTCTTCTGCTTCTTCTGCTTCACCCTCCTGACTTCACCTTCTCCTTCTCCTTCTTCTACTTCTTCTGCTTCACACCCCTGACTTCACCTGCTCCTTCTCCTTCTTCTGCTTCTTCTGATTCACCCTCCTAACTTTACCTTCTGCTTCTCCTTCTTCTGCTTCTTCTGATTCACCCTCCTGACTTCACCTTCTCCTTCTCCTTCTTCTGCTTCTTCTAATTCACCCTCCAGACTTCACCTTCTCCTTCTCCTTCTTCTGCTTCTTCTGATTCACACTCCAGACCTCACCTTCTCCTTCTACTTCTTCTACTTCTTCTGATTCACCCTCCAGACTTCATCTTCTCCTTCTCCTTCTTCTGCTTCTTCTGATTCACCCTCCAGACTTCACCTTCTCCTTCTCCTTCTTCCACTTCTTCTGATTCGCCCTCCAGACCTCACCTTCTCCTTCTCCTTCTTCTACTTCTTCTGATTCACCCTCCAGTCTTCACCTTCTCCTTCTCCTTCTTCTGTTTCTTCTGCTTCACCCTCCAGAATTCACCTTCTCCTTCTCTTTCTTCTGCTTCTTCTGATTCACCCTCCAGACTTCACCTTCTCCTTCTCCTTCTTCTGATTCTTCTGATTCACCCTCCAGACTTCACCTTCTCCTTCTCCTTCTTCTGCTTCTTCTGATTCACCCTCCTGACTTCACCTTCTCCTTCTCCTTCTTCTACTTCTTCTGATTCACCCTCCTGACTTCACCTTCTCCTTCTCCTTCTTCTACTTCTTCTGCTTCACCCTCCAGACTTCACCTTCTCCTTCTCCTTCTTCTACTGCTTCTGATTCACCCTCCAGACTTCACCTTCTCCTTCTCCTTCTTCTACTTCTTCTGATTCACCCTCCAGACTTCACCTTCTCCTTCTCCTTCTTCTACTTCTTCTGATTCACCCTCCAGACTTCACCTTCTCCTTCTCCTTCTTCTGCTTCTTCTGATTCACCCTCCAGACTTCACCTTCTCCTTCTCCTTATTCTGCTTCTTCTGATTCACACTCCAGACTTCACCTTCTCCTTCTCCTTCTTCTGCTTCTTCTGATTCACCCTCCAGACTTCACCTTCTCCTTCTCCTTCTTCTGCTTCTTCTGATTCATCCTCCAGACTTCACCTTCTCCTTCTCCTTCTTCTACTTCTTCTGATTCACCCTCCAGACTTCACCTTCTCCTTCTCGTTCTTCTGCTTCTTCTGATTCACCCTCCAGACTTCACCTTCTCCTTCTCCTTCGTCAACTTCTTCTGATTCACCCTCCAGACTACACCTTCTCCTTCTCCTTCTTCTACTTCTTCTGATTCACCCTCCAGACTTCACCTTCTCCTTCTCGTTCTTCTGCTTCTTCTGATTCACCCTCCAGACTTCACCTTCTCCTTCTCCGTCTTCTACTTCTTCTGATTCACCCTCCAGACTTCACCTTCTCCTTCTCCTTCTTCTACTTCTTCTGATTCACCCTCCAGACTTCACCTTCTCCTTCTCCTTCTTCTACTTCTTCTGCTTCTCCCTCCAGACGTCACCTTCTCCTTCTCCTTCTTCTGCTTCTTCTGATTCACCCTCCAGACTTCACCTTCTCCTTCTCCTTCTTCTACTTCTTCTGATTCACCCTCCAGACTTCACCTTCTCCTTCTCCTTCTTCTACTTCTTCTGATTCACCCTCCAGACTTCACCTTCTCCTTCTCCTTCATCTACTTCTTCCGATTCACCCTCCTGACTTCACCTTCTCCTTCTCCTTCTTCTGCTTCTTCTGCTTCACCCTCCTGACTTCACCTTCTCCTTCTCCTTCTTCTACTTCTTCTGATTCACCCTCCTGACTTCACCTTCTCCTTCTCCTTCTTCTACTTCTTCTGATTCACCCTCCAGACTTCACCTTCTCCTTCTCCTTCTTCTGCTTCTTCTGCTTCACCCTCCAGACTTCACCTTCTCCTTCTCCTTCTTCTGCTTCTTCTGCTTCGCCCTCCAGACTTCACCTTCTCCTTCTCCTTCTTCTGCTTCTTCTGCTTCACCCTCCAGACTTCACCTTCTCCTTCTCCTTCTTCTGCTTCTTCTGCTTCACTCTCCTGACTTCACCTTCTCCTTCTCCTTCTTCTACTTCTTCTGATTCACCCTCCAGACTTCACCTTCTCCTTCTCCTTCTTCTGCTTCTTCTGCTGCGCCCTCCAGACTTCACCTTCTCCTTCTCCTTCTTCTGCTTCTTCTTATTCACCCTCCAGACTTCACCTTCTCCTTCTCCTTCTTTTGCTTCTTCTGATTCACCCTCCAGACTTCACCTTCTCCTTCTCCTTCTTCTGCTTCTTCTGCTTCACCCTCCAGACTTCACCTTCTCCTTCTCCTTCTTCTGCTTCTTCTGCTTCACCCTCCGGACTTCACCTTCTCCTTCTCCTTCTTCTACTTCTTCTGATTCACCCTCCAGACTTCACCTACTCCTTCTCCTTCTTCTGCTTCTTCTGCTTCACCCTCCAGACTTCACCTTCTCCTTCTCCTTCTTCTGCTTCTTCTGCTTCACCCTCCAGACTTCACCTTCTTCTTCTCCTTCTTCTGCTTCTTCTGCTTCACTCTCCTGATTCCACCTTCTCCTTCTCCTTCTTCTACTTCTTCTGATTCACCCTCCAGACTTCACCCACTCCTTCTCCTTCTTCTGCTTCTTCTGCTTCACCCTCCAGACTTCACCTTCTCTTTCTCCTTCTTCTGCTTCTTCTGCTGCGCCCTCCAGACTTCACCTTCTCCTTCTCCTTCTTCTGCTTCTTCTGATTCACCCTCCAGACTTCACCTTCTCCTTCTCCTTCTTCTACTTCTTCTGATCCACCCTCCTGACTTCACCTTCTCCTTCTCCTTCTTCTGCTTCTTCTGCTTCACCCTCCAGACTTCACCTTCTCCTTCTCCTTCTTCTGCTTCTTCTGCTTCACCCTCCAGACTTCACCTTCTCCTTCTCCTTCTTCTGCTTCTTCTGCTTCACCCTCCTGACTTCACCTTATCCTTCTCCTTCTTCTACTTCTTCTGATTCACCCTCCAGACTTCACCTACTCCTTCTCCTTCTTCTGCTTCTTCTGCTTCACCCTCCAGACTTCACCTTCTCCTTCTCCTTCCTCTGCTTCTTCTGCTTCGCCCTCCAGACTTCACCTTCTCCTTCTCCTTCTTCTGCTTCTTCTGCTTCACTCTCCTGACTTCACCTTCTCCTTCTCCTTCTTCTACTTCTTCTGATTCACCCTCCAGACTTCACCCTCTCCTTCTCCTTCTTCTGCTTCTTCTGCTTCACCCTCCAGACTTCACCTTCTCCTTCTCCTTCTTCTGCTTCTTCTGCTTCACCGTCCTGACTTCACCTTCTCCTTCTCCTTCTTCTACTTCTTCTGCTTCACCCCCTGACTTCACCTGCTCCTTCTCCTTCTTCTGCTTCTTCTGATTCACCCTCCAGACTTCACCTTCTCCTTCTCCTTCTTCTGCTTCTTCTGATTCACCCTCCAGACTTCACCTTCTCCTTCTCCTTCTTCTGCTTCTTCTGATTCACCCTCCAGACCTCACCTTCTCCTTCTCCTTCTTCTACTTCTTCTGATTCACCCTCCAGACTTCATCTTCTCCTTCTCCTTCTTCTGCTTCTTCTGATTCACCCTCCAGACTTCACCTTCTCCTTCTCCTTCTTCTACTTCTTCTGATTCACCCTCCAGACTTCACCTTCTCCTTCTCCTTCTTCTACTTCGTCTGATTCACCCTCCAGACTTCACCTTCTCCTTCTCCTTCTTCTACTTCTTCTGATTCACCCTCCAGTCTTCACCTACTCCTTCTCCTTCTTCTGTTTCTTCTGCTTCACCCTCCAGACTTTACCTTCTCCTTCTCTTTCTTCTGCTTCTGCTGATTCACCCTCCAGACTTCATCTTCTCCTTCTCCTTCTTCTGATTCTTCTGATTCACCCTCCAGACTTCACCTTCTCCTTCTCCTTCTTCTGCTTCTTCTGATTCACCCTCCTGACTTCACCTTCTCCTTCTCCTTCTTCTACTTCTTCTGCTTCACCCTCCAGACTTCACCTTCTCCTTCTCCTTCTACTACTTCTTCTGATTCACCCTCCAGACTTCACCTTCTCCTTCTCCTTCTTCTGCTTCTTCTGATTCACCCTCCAGACTTCACCTTCTCCTTCTCCTTATTCTGCTTCTTCTGATTCACCCTCCAGACTTCACCTCCTCCTTCTCCTTCTTCTGCTTCTTCTGATTCAACCTCCAGACTTCACCTTTTCCTTCTCCTTCTTCTGCTTCTTCTGATTCACCCTCCAGACTTCACCTTCTCCTTCTCCTTCTTCTGCTTCTTCTGATTCACCCTCCAGACTTCACCTTCTCCTTCTCCTTCTTCTACTTCTTCTGATTCACCCTCCAGACTTCACCTTCTCCTTCTCTTTCTTCTGCTTCTTCTGATTCTCCCTCCAGACTTCACCTTCTCCTTCTCCTTCTTCTGCTTCTTCTGATTCACCCTCCAGACTTCACCTTCTCCTTCTCCGTCTTCTACTTCTTCTGATTCACCCTCCAGACTTCACCTTCTCCTTCTCCTTCTTCTACTTCTTCTGATTCACCCTCCAGACTTCACCTTCTCCTTCTCCTTCTTCTACTTCTTCTGCTTCTCCCTCCAGACGTCACCTTCTCCTTCTCCTTCTTCTGCTTCTTCTGATTCACCCTCCAGACTTCACCTTCTCCTTCTCCTTCTTCTACTTCTTCTGATTCACCCTCCAGACTTCACCTTCTCCTTCTCCTTCTTCTACTTCTTCTGATTCACCCTCCAGACTTCACCTTCTCCTTCTCCTTCTTCTACTTCTTCCGATTCACCCTCCTCTCTTCACCTTCTCCTTCTCCTTCTTCTGCTTCTTCTGCTTCACCCTCCTGACTTCACCTTCTCCTTCTCCTTCTTCTACTTCTTCTGATTCACCCTCCTGACTTCACCTTCTCCTTCTCCTTCTTCTACTTCTTCTGATTCACCCTCCAGACTTCACCTTCTCCTTCTCCTTCTTCTGCTTCTTCTGCTTCACCCTCCAGACTTCACCTTCTCCTTCTCCTTCTTCTGCTTCTTCTGCTTCGCCCTCCAGACTTCACCTTCTCCTTCTCCTTCTTCTGCTTCTTCTGCTTCACCCTCCAGACTTCACCTTCTCCTTCTCCTTCTTCTGCTTCACTCTCCTGACTTCACCTTCTCCTTCTCCTTCTTCTACTTCTTCTGATTCACCCTCCAGACTTCACCTTCTCCTTCTCCTTCTTCTGCTTCTTCTGCTGCGCCCTCCAGACTTCACCTTCTCCTTCTCCTTCTTCTGCTTCTTCTTATTCACCCTCCAAACTTCACCTTCTCCTTCTCCTTCTTCTGCTTCTTCTGATTCACCCTCCAGACTTCACCTTCTCCTTCTCCTTCTTCTGCTTCTTCTGCTTCACCCTCCAGACTTCACCTTCTCCTTCTCCTTCTTCTGCTTCTTCTGCTTCACCCTCCTGACTTCACCTTCTCCTTCTCCTTCTTCTACTTCTTCTGATTCACCCTCCAGACTTCACCTACTCCTTCTCCTTCTTCTGCTTCTTCTGCTTCACCCTCCAGACTTCACCTTCTCCTTCTCCTTCTTCTGCTTCTTCTGCTTCACTCTCCTGACTTCACCTTCTCCTTCTCCTTCTTCTACTTCTTCTGATTCACCCTCCAGACTTCACCTTCTCCTTCTCCTTCTTCTGCTTCTTCTGCTTCACCCTCCTGACTTCACCTTCTCCTTCTCCTTCTTCTACTTCTTCTGCTTCACCCCCCTGACTTCACCTGCTCCTTCTCCTTCTTCTGCTTCTTCTGCTTCACCCTCCTGACTTCACCTTCTCCTTCTCCTTCTTCTACTTTTCTGCTTCACCCCCCTGACTTCACCTGCTCCTTCTCCTTCTTCTGCTTCTTCTGATTCACCCTCCTAACTTTACCTTCTCCTTCTCCTTCTTCTACTTCTTCTGATTCACCCTCCAGACTTCACCATCTCCTTCTCCTTCTTCTACTTCTTCTGATTCACCCTCCAGACTTCACCTTCTCCTTCTCCTTATTCTGCTTCTTCTGATTCACCCTCCAGACTTCACCTTCTCCTTCTCCTTATTCTGCTTCTTCTGATTCACCCTCCAGACTTCACCTTCTCCTTCTCCTTCTTCTGCTTCTTCTGATTCACCCTCCAGACTTCACCTTCTCCTTCTCCTTCTTCTGCTTCTTCTGATTCACCCTCCAGACTTCACCTTCTCCTTCTGCTTCTTCTACTTCTTCTGATTCACCCTCCAGACTTCACCTTCCCCTTCTCCTTCGTCTGCTTTTTCTGCTTCGCCCTCCAGACTTCACCTTCTCCTTCTCCTTCTTCTGCTTCTTCTGCTTCACCCTCCAGACTTCACCTTCTCCTTCTCCTTCTTCTGCTTCTTCTGCTTCACTCTCCTGACTTCACCTTCTCCTTCTCCTTCTTCTACTTCTTCTGATTCACCCTCCAGACTTCACCTTTTCCTTCTCCTTCTTCTGCTTCTTCTGCTTCACCCTCCTGACTTCACCTTCTCCTTCTCCTACTTCTACTTCTTCTGCTTCACCCCCCTGACTTCACCTGCTCCTTCTCCTTCTTCTGCTTCTTCTGATTCACCCTCCTAACTTTACCTTCTGCTTCTCCTTCTTCTGCTTCTTCTGATTCACCCTCCTGACTTCACCTTCTCCTTCTCCTTCTTCTGCTTCTTCTAATTCACCCTCCAGACTTCACCTTCTCCTTCTCCTTCTTCAGCTTCTTCTGATTCACCCTCCAGACTTCACCTTCTCCTTCTCCTTCTTCTGCTTCTTCTGATTCACCCTCCTAACTTCACCTTCTCCTTCTCCTTCTTCTGCTTCTTCTGATTCACCCTCCTGACTTCACCTTCTCCTTCTCCTTCTTCTGCTTCTTCTGATTCACCCTCCAGACTTCACCTTCTCCTTCTCCTTCTTCTGCTTCTTCTGATTCACCCTCCAGACTTCACCTTCTCCTTCTCCTTCTTCTGCTTCTTCTGATTCACACTCCAGACCTCACCTTCTCCTTCTACTTCTTCTACTTCTTCTGATTCACCCTCCAGACTTCATCTTCTCCTTCTCCTTCTTCTGCTTCTTCTGATTCACCCTCCAGACTTCACCTTCTCCTTCTCCTTCTTCTGCTTCTTCTGATTCACCCTCCAGACTTCACCTTCTCCTTCTCCTTCTTCTACTTCTTCTGATTCGCCCTCCAGACCTCACCTTCTCCTTCTCCTTCTTCTACTTCTTCTGATTCACCCTCCAGTCTTCACCTTCTCCTTCTCCTTCTTCTGTTTCTTCTGCTTCGCCCTCCAGACTTCACCTTCTCCTTCTCCTTCTTCTGATTCTTCTGATTCACCCTCCAGACTTCACCTTCTCCTTCTCCTTCTTCTGCTTCTTCTGATTCACCCTCCTGACTTCACCTTCTCCTTCTCCTTCTTCTACTTCTTCTGATTCACCCTCCTGACTTCACCTTCTCCTTCTCCTTCTTCTACTTCTTCTGCTTCACCCTCCAGACTTCACCTTCTCCTTCTCCTTCTTCTACTGCTTCTGATTCACCCTCCAGACTTCACCTTCTCCTTCTCCTTCTTCTACTTCTTCTGATTCACCCTCCAGATTCCACCTTCTCCTTCTCCTTCTTCTACTTCTTCTGATTCACCCTCCAGACTTCACCTTCTCCTTCTCCTTCTTCTGCTTCTTCTGATTCACCCTCCAGACTTCACCTTCTCCTTCTCCTTATTCTGCTTCTTCTGATTCACACTCCAGACTTCACCTTCTCCTTCTCCTTCTTCTGCTTCTTCTGATTCACCCTCCAGACTTCACCTTCTCCTTCTCCTTCTTCTGCTTCTTCTGATTCATCCTCCAGACTTCACCTTCTCCTTCTCCTTCTTCTACTTCTTCTGATTCACCCTCCAGACTTCACCTTCTCCTTCTCGTTCTTCTGCTTCTTCTGATTCACCCTCCAGACTTCACCTTCTCCTTCTCCTTCGTCAACTTCTTCTGATTCACCCTCCAGACTACACCTTCTCCTTCTCCTTCTTCTACTTCTTCTGATTCACCCTCCAGACTTCACCTTCTCCTTCTCGTTCTTCTGCTTCTTCTGATTCACCCTCCAGACTTCACCTTCTCCTTCTCCGTCTTCTACTTCTTCTGATTCACCCTCCAGACTTCACCTTCTCCTTCTCCTTCTTCTACTTCTTCTGATTCACCCTCCAGACTTCACCTTCTCCTTCTCCTTCTTCTACTTCTTCTGCTTCTCCCTCCAGACGTCACCTTCTCCTTCTCCTTCTTCTGATTCACCCTCCAGACTTCACCTTCTCCTTCTCCTTCTTCTACTTCTTCTGATTCACCCTCCAGACTTCACCTTCTCCTTCTCCTTCTTCTACTTCTTCTGATTCACCCTCCAGACTTCACCTTCTCCTTCTCCTTCTTCAACTTCTTCCGATTCACCCTCCTGACTTCACCTTCTCCTTCTCCTTCTTCTGCTTCTTCTGCTTCACCCTCCAGACTTCACCTTCTCCTTCTCCTTCTTCTGCTTCTTCTGCTTCGCCCTCCAGACTTCACCTTCTCCTTCTCCTTCTTCTGCTTCTTCTGCTTCACCCTCCAGACTTCACCTTCTCCTTCTCCTTCTTCTGCTTCTTCTGCTTCACTCTCCTGACTTCACCTTCTCCTTCTCCTTCTTCTACTTCTTCTGATTCACCCTCCAGACTTCACCTTCTCCTTCTCCTTCTTCTGCTTCTTCTGCTGCGCCCTCCAGACTTCACCTTCTCCTTCTCCTTCTTCTGCTTCTTCTTATTCACCCTCCAAACTTCACCTTCTCCTTCTCCTTCTTCTGCTTCTTCTGATTCACCCTCCAGACTTCACCTTCTCCTTCTCCTTCTTCTGCTTCTTCTGCTTCACCCTCCAGACTTCACCTTCTCCTTCTCCTTCTTCTGCTTCTTCTGCTTCACCCTCCTGACTTCACCTTCTCCTTCTCCTTCTTCTACTTCTTCTGATTCACCCTCCAGACTTCACCTACTCCTTCTCCTTCTTCTGCTTCTTCTGCTTCACCCTCCAGACTTCACCTTCTCCTTCTCCTTCTTCTGCTTCTTCTGCTTCACTCTCCTGACTTCACCTTCTCCTTCTCCTTCTTCTACTTCTTCTGATTCACCCTCCAGACTTCACCTTCTCCTTCTCCTTCTTCTGCTTCTTCTGCTTCACCCTCCTGACTTCACCTTCTCCTTCTCCTTCTTCTACTTCTTCTGCTTCACCCCCCTGACTTCACCTGCTCCTTCTCCTTCTTCTGCTTCTTCTGATTCACCCTCCTAACTTTACCTTCTGCTTCTCCTTCTTCTGCTTCTTCTGATTCACCCTCCTGACTTCACCTTCTCCTTCTCCTTCTTCTGCTTCTTCTAATTCACCCTCCAGACTTCACCTTCTCCTTCTCCTTCTTCTGCTTCTTCTGCTTCACTCTCCTGACTTCACCTTCTCCTTCTCCTTCTTCTACTTCTTCTGATTCACCCTCCAGACTTCACCTTCTCCTTCTCCTTCTTCTGCTTCTTCTGCTTCACCCTCCTGACTTCACCTTCTCCTTCTCCTTCTTCTACTTCTTCTGCTTCACCCCCCTGACTTCACCTGCTCCTTCTCCTTCTTCTGCTTCTTCTGATTCACCCTCCTAACTTTACCTTCTGCTTCTCCTTCTTCTGCTTCTTCTGATTCACCCTCCTGACTTCACCTTCTCCTTCTCCTTCTTCTGCTTCTTCTAATTCACCCTCCAGACTTCACCTTCTCCTTCTCCTTCTTCTGCTTCTTCTGATTCACCCTCCAGACTTCACCTTCTCCTTCTCCTTCTTCTGCTTCTTCTGATTCACCCTCCTAACTTCACCTTCTCCTTCTCCTTCTTCTGCTTCTTCTGATTCACCCTCCTGACTTCACCTTCTCCTTCTCCTTCTTCTGCTTCTTCTGATACACCCTCCAGACTTCACCTTCTCCTTCTCCTTCTTCTGCTTCTTCTGATTCACCCTCCAGACTTCACCTTCTCCTTCTCCTTCTTCTGCTTCTTCTGATTCACACTCCAGACCTCACCTTCTCCTTCTACTTCTTCTACTTCTTCTGATTCACCCTCCAGACTTCATCTTCTCCTTCTCCTTCTTCTGCTTCTTCTGATCCACCCTCCAGACTTCACCTTCTCCTTCTCCTTCTTCCACTTCTTCTGATTCGCCCTCCAGACCTCACCTTCTCCTTCTCCTTCTTCTACTTCTTCTGATTCACCCTCCAGTCTTCACCTTCTCCTTCTCCTTCTTCTGTTTCTTCTGCTTCACCCTCCAGAATTCACCTTCTCCTTCTCTTTCTTCTGCTTCTTCTGATTCACCCTCCAGACTTCACCTTCTCCTTCTCCTTCTTCTGATTCTTCTGATTCACCCTCCAGACTTCACCTTCTCCTTCTCCTTCTTCTGCTTCTTCAGATTCACCCTCCTGACTTCACCTTCTCCTTCTCCTTCTTCTACTTCTTCTGATTCACCCTCCTGACTTCACCTTCTCCTTCTCCTTCTTCTACTTCTTCTGCTTCACCCTCCAGACTTCACCTTCTCCTTCTCCTTCTTCTACTGCTTCTGATTCACCCTCCAGACTTCACCTTCTCCTTCTCCTTCTTCTACTTCTTCTGATTCACCCTCCAGACTTCACCTTCTCCTTCTCCTTCTTCTACTTCTTCTGATTCACCCTCCAGACTTCACCTTCTCCTTCTCCTTCTTCTGCTTCTTCTGATTCACCCTCCAGACTTCACCTTCTCCTTCTCCTTATTCTGCTTCTTCTGATTCACACTCCAGACTTCACCTTCTCCTTCTCCTTCTTCTGCTTCTTCTGATTCACCCTCCAGACTTCACCTTCTCCTTCTCCTTCTTCTGCTTCTTCTGATTCATCCTCCAGACTTCACCTTCTCCTTCTCCTTCTTCTACTTCTTCTGATTCACCCTCCAGACTTCACCTTCTCCTTCTCCTTCGTCAACTTCTTCTGATTCACCCTCCAGACTACACCTTCTCCTTCTCCTTCTTCTACTTCTTCTGATTCACCCTCCAGACTTCACCTTCTCCTTCTCGTTCTTCTGCTTCTTCTGATTCACCCTCCAGACTTCACCTTCTCCTTCTCCGTCTTCTACTTCTTCTGATTCACCCTCCAGACTTCACCTTCTCCTTCTCCTTCTTCTACTTCTTCTGATTCACCCTCCAGACTTCACCTTCTCCTTCTCCTTCTTCTACTTCTTCTGCTTCTCCCTCCAGACGTCACCTTCTCCTTCTCCTTCTTCTGCTTCTTCTGATTCACCCTCCAGACTTCACCTTCTCCTTCTCCTTCTTCTACTTCTTCTGATTCACCCTCCAGACTTCACCTTCTCCTTCTCCTTCTTCTACTTCTTCTGATTCACCCTCCAGACTTCACCTTCTCCTTCTCCTTCTTCTACTTCTTCCGATTCACCCTCCTGACTTCACCTTCTCCTTCTCCTTCTTCTGCTTCTTCTGCTTCACCCTCCTGACTTCACCTTCTCCTTCTCCTTCTTCTACTTCTTCTGATTCACCCTCCTGACTTCACCTTCTCCTTCTCCTTCTTCTACTTCTTCTGATTCACCCTCCAGACTTCACCTTCTCCTTCTCCTTCTTCTGCTTCTTCTGCTTCACCCTCCAGACTTCACCTTCTCCTTCTCCTTCTTCTGCTTCTTCTGCTTCACCCTCCAGACTTCACCTTCTCCTTCTCCTTCTTCTGCTTCTTCTGCTTCGCCCTCCAGACTTCACCTTCTCCTTCTCCTTCTTCTACTTCTTCTGATTCACCCTCCAGACTTCACCTTCTCCTTCTCCTTCTTCTGCTTCTTCTGATTCACCCTCCAGACTTCACCTTCTCCTTCTGCTTCTTCTACTTCTTCTGATTCACCCTCCAGACTTCACCTTCCCCTTCTCCTTCTTCTGCTTTTTCTGCTTCGCCCTCCAGACTTCACCTTCTCCTTCTCCTTCTTCTGCTTCTTCTGCTTCACCCTCCAGACTTCACCTTCTCCTTCTCCTTCTTCTGCTTCTTCTGCTTCACTCTCCTGACTTCACCTTCTCCTTCTCCTTCTTCTACTTCTTCTGATTCACCCTCCAGACTTCACCTTCTCCTTCTCCTTCTTCTGCTTCTTCTGCTTCACCCTCCTGACTTCACCTTCTCCTTCTCCTTCTTCTACTTCTTCTGCTTCACCCCCCTGACTTCACCTGCTCCTTCTCCTTCTTCTGCTTCTTCTGATTCACCCTCCTAACTTTACCTTCTGCTTCTCCTTCTTCTGCTTCTTCTGATTCACCCTCCTGACTTCACCTTCTCCTTCTCCTTCTTCTGCTTCTTCTAATTCACCCTCCAGACTTCCCCTTCTCCTTCTCCTTCTTCAGCTTCTTCTGATTCACCCTCCAGACTTCACCTTCTCCTTCTCCTTCTTCTGCTTCTTCTGATTCACCCTCCTAACTTCACCTTCTCCTTCTCCTTCTTCTGCTTCTTCTGATTCACCCTCCTGACTTCACCTTCTCCTTCTCCTTCTTCTGCTTCTTCTGATTCACCCTCCAGACTTCACCTTCTCCTTCTCCTTCTTCTGCTTCTTCTGATTCACCCTCCAGACTTCACCTTCTCCTTCTCCTTCTTCTGCTTCTTCTGATTCACACTCCAGACCTCACCTTCTCCTTCTACTTCTTCTACTTCTTCTGATTCACCCTCCAGACTTCATCTTCTCCTTCTCCTTCTTCTGCTTCTTCTGATTCACCCTCCAGACTTCACCTTCTCCTTCTCCTTCTTCTGCTTCTTCTGATTCACCCTCCAGACTTCACCTTCTCCTTCTCCTTCTTCTACTTCTTCTGATTCGCCCTCCAGACCTCACCTTCTCCTTCTCCTTCTTCTACTTCTTCTGATTCACCCTCCAGTCTTCACCTTCTCCTTCTCCTTCTTCTGTTTCTTCTGCTTCGCCCTCCAGAATTCACCTTCTCCTTCTCTTTCTTCTGCTTCTTCTGATTCACCCTCCAGACTTCACCTTCTCCTTCTCCTTCTTCTACTGCTTCTGATTCACCCTCCAGACTTCACCTTCTCCTTCTCCTTCTTCTACTTCTTCTGAATCACCCTCCAGATTCCACCTTCTCCTTCTCCTTCTTCTACTTCTTCTGATTCACCCTCCAGACTTCACCTTCTCCTTCTCCTTCTTCTGCTTCTTCTGATTCACCCTCCAGACTTCACCTTCTCCTTCTCCTTATTCTGCTTCTTCTGATTCACACTCCAGACTTCACCTTCTCCTTCTCCTTCTTCTGCTTCTTCTGATTCACCCTCCAGACTTCACCTTCTCCTTCTCCTTCTTCTGCTTCTTCTGATTCATCCTCCAGACTTCACCTTCTCCTTCTCCTTCTTCTACTTCTTCTGATTCACCCTCCAGACTTCACCTTCTCCTTCTCGTTCTTCTGCTTCTTCTGATTCACCCTCCAGACTTCACCTTCTCCTTCTCCTTCGTCAACTTCTTCTGATTCACCCTCCAGACTACACCTTCTCCTTCTCCTTCTTCTACTTCTTCTGATTCACCCTCCAGACTTCACCTTCTCCTTCTCGTTCTTCTGCTTCTTCTGATTCACCCTCCAGACTTCACCTTCTCCTTCTCCGTCTTCTACTTCTTCTGATTCACCCTCCAGACTTCACCTTCTCCTTCTCCTTCTTCTACTTCTTCTGATTCACCCTCCAGACTTCACCTTCTCCTTCTCCTTCTTCTACTTCTTCTGCTTCTCCCTCCAGACGTCACCTTCTCCTTCTCCTTCTTCTGATTCACCCTCCAGACTTCACCTTCTCCTTCTCCTTCTTCTACTTCTTCTGATTCACCCTCCAGACTTCACCTTCTCCTTCTCCTTCTTCTACTTCTTCTGATTCACCCTCCAGACTTCACCTTCTCCTTCTCCTTCTTCTACTTCTTCCGATTCACCCTCCTGACTTCACCTTCTCCTTCTCCTTCTTCTGCTTCTTCTGCTTCACCCTCCTGACTTCACCTTCTCCTTCTCCTTCTTCTACTTCTTCTGATTCACCCTCCTGACTACACCTTCTCCTTCTCCTTCTTCTACTTCTTCTGATTCACCCTCCAGACTTCACCTTCTCCTTCTCCTTCTTCTGCTTCTTCTGCTTCACCCTCCAGACTTCACCTTCTCCTTCTCCTTCTTCTGCTTCTTCTGCTTCGCCCTCCAGACTTCACCTTCTCCTTCTCCTTCTTCTGCTTCTTCTGCTTCACCCTCCAGACTTCACCTTCTCCTTCTCCTTCTTCTGCTTCTTCTGCTTCACTCTCCTGACTTCACCTTCTCCTTCTCCTTCTTCTACTTCTTCTGATTCTCCCTCCAGACTTTACCTTCTCCTTCTCCTTCTTCTGCTTCTTCTACTGCGCCCTCCAGACTTCACCTTCTCCTTCTCCTTCTTCTGCTTCTTCTTATTCACCCTCCAAACTTCACCTTCTCCTTCTCCTTCTTCTGCTTCTTCTGATTCACCCTCCAGACTTCACCTTCTCCTTCTCCTTCTTCTGCTTCTTCTGCTTCACCCTCCAGACTTCACCTTCTCCTTCTCCTTCTTCTGCTTCTTCTGCTTCACCCTCCTGACTTCACCTTCTCCTTCTCCTTCTTCTACTTCTTATGATTCACCCTCCAGACTTCACCTACTCCTTCTCCTTCTTCTGCTTCTTCTGCTTCACCCTCCAGACTTCACCTTCTCCTTCTCCTTCTTCTGCTTCTTCTGCTTCACTCTCCTGACTTCACCTTCTCCTTCTCCTTCTTCTACTTCTTCTGATTCACCCTCCAGACTTCACCTTCTCCTTCTCCTTCTTCTGCTTCTTCTGCTTCACCCTCCTGACTTCACCTTCTCCTTCTCCTTCTTCTACTTCTTCTGCTTCACCCCCCTGACTTCACCTGCTCCTTCTCCTTCTTCTGCTTCTTCTGATTCACCCTCCTAACTTTACCTTCTGCTTCTCCTTCTTCTGCTTCTTCTGATTCACCCTCCTGACTTCACCTTCTCCTTCTCCTTCTTCTGCTTCTTCTAATTCACCCTCCAGACTTCACCTTCTCCTTCTCCTTCTTCTGCTTCTTCTGCTTCACTCTCCTGACTTCACCTTCTCCTTCTCCTTCTTCTACTTCTTCTGATTCACCCTCCAGACTTCACCTTCTCCTTCTCCTTCTTCTGCTTCTTCTGCTTCACCCTCCTGACTTCACCTTCTCCTTCTCCTTCTTCTACTTCTTCTGCTTCACCCCCCTGACATCACCTGCTCCTTCTCCTTCTTCTGCTTCTTCTGATTCACCCTCCTAACTTTACCTTCTGCTTCTCCTTCTTCTGCTTCTTCTGATTCACCCTCCTGACTTCACCTTCTCCTTCTCCTTCTTCTGCTTCTTCTAATTCACCCTCCAGACTTCACCTTCTCCTTCTCCTTCTTCTGCTTCTTCTGATTCACCCTCCAGACTTCACCTTCTCCTTCTCCTTCTTCTGCTTCTTCTGATTCACCCTCCTAACTTCACCTTCTCCTTCTCCTTCTTCTGCTTCTTCTGATTCACCCTCCTGACTTCACCTTCTCCTTCTCCTTCTTCTGCTTCTTCTGATACACCCTCCAGACTTCACCTTCTCCTTCTCCTTCTTCTGCTTCTTCTGATTCACCCTCCAGACTTCACCTTCTCCTTCTCCTTCTTCTGCTTCTTCTGATTCACACTCCAGACCTCACCTTCTCCTTCTACTTCTTCTACTTCTTCTGATTCACCCTCCAGACTTCATCTTCTCCTTCTCCTTCTTCTGCTTCTTCTGATCCACCCTCCAGACTTCACCTTCTCCTTCTCCTTCTTCCACTTCTTCTGATTCGCCCTCCAGACCTCACCTTCTCCTTCTCCTTCTTCTACTTCTTCTGATTCACCCTCCAGTCTTCACCTTCTCCTTCTCCTTCTTCTGTTTCTTCTGCTTCACCCTCCAGAATTCACCTTCTCCTTCTCTTTCTTCTGCTTCTTCTGATTCACCTTCCAGACTTCACCTTCTCCTTCTCCTTCTTCTGATTCTTCTGATTCACCCTCCAGACTTCAATTTCTCCTTCTCCTTCTTCTGCTTCTTCAGATTCACCCTCCTGACTTCACCTTCTCCTTCTCCTTCTTCTACTTCTTCTGATTCACCCTCCTGACTTCACCTTCTCCTTCTCCTTCTTCTACTTCTTCTGCTTCACCCTCCAGACTTCACCTTCTCCTTCTCCTTCTTCTACTGCTTCTGATTCACCCTCCAGACTTCACCTTCTCCTTCTCCTTCTTCTACTTCTTCTGATTCACCCTCCAGACTTCACCTTCTCCTTCTCCTTCTTCTACTTCTTCTGATTCACCCTCCAGACTTCACCTTCTCCTTCTCCTTCTTCTGCTTCTTCTGATTCACCCTCCAGACTTCACCTTCCCCTTCTCCTTATTCTGCTTCTTCTGATTCACACTCCAGACTTCACCTTCTCCTTCTCCTTCTTCTGCTTCTTCTGATTCACCCTCCAGACTTCACCTTCTCCTTCTCCTTCTTCTGCTTCTTCTGATTCATCCTCCAGACTTCACCTTCTCCTTCTCCTTCTTCTACTTCTTCTGATTCACCCTCCAGACTTCACCTTCTCCTTCTCGTTCTTCTGCTTCTTCTGATTCACCCTCCAGACTTCACCTTCTCCTTCTCCTTCGTCAACTTCTTCTGATTCACCCTCCTGACTACACCTTCTCCTTCTCCTTCTTCTACTTCTTCTGATTCACCCTCCAGACTTCACCTTCTCCTTCTCCGTCTTCCACTTCTTCTGATTCACCCTCCAGACTACACCTTCTCCTTCTCGTTCTTCTGCTTCTTCTGATTCACCCTCCAGACTTCACCTTCTCCTTCTCCGTCTTCTACTTCTTCTGATTCACCCTCCAGACTTCACCTTCTCCTTCTCCTTCTTCTACTTCTTCTGATTCACCCTCCAGACTTCACCTTCTCCTTCTCCTTCTTCTACTTCTTCTGCTTCTCCCTCCAGACGTCACCTTCTCCTTCTCCTTCTTCTGCTTCTTCTGATTCACCCTCCAGACTTCACCTTCTCCTTCTCCTTCTTCTACTTCTTCTGATTCACCCTCCAGACTTCACCTTCTCCTTCTCCTTCTTCTACTTCTTCTGATTCACCCTCCAGACTTCACCTTCTCCTTCTCCTTCTTCTACTTCTTCCGATTCACCCTCCTGACTTCACCTTCTCCTTCTCCTTCTTCTGCTTCTTCTGCTTCACCCTCCTGACTTCACCTTCTCCTTCTCCTTCTTCTACTTCTTCTGATTCACCCTCCTGACTTCACCTTCTCCTTCTCCTTCTTCTACTTCTTCTGATTCACCCTCCAGACTTCACCTTCTCCTTCTCCTTCTTCTGCTTCTTCTGCTTCACCCTCCAGACTTCACCTTCTCCTTCTCCTTCTTCTGCTTCTTCTGCTTCGCCCTCCAGACTTCACCTTCTCCTTCTCCTTCTTCTGCTTCTTCTGCTTCACCCTCCAGACTTCACCTTCTCCTTCTCCTTCTTCTGCTTCTTCTGCTTCACTCTCCTGACTTCACCTTCTCCTTCTCCTTCTTCTACTTCTTCTGATTCACCCTCCAGACTTCACCTTCTCCTTCTCCTTCTTCTGCTTCTTCTGCTGCGCCCTCCAGACTTCACCTTCTCCTTCTCCTTCTTCTGCTTCTTCTTATTCACCCTCCAGACTTCACCTTCTCCTTCTCCTTCTTCTGCTTCTTCTGATTCACCCTCCAGACTTCACCTTCTCCTTCTCCTTCTTCTGCTTCTTCTGCTTCACCCTCCAGACTTCACCTTCTCCTTCTCCTTCTTCTGCTTCTTCTGCTTCACCCTCCTGACTTCACCTTCTCCTTCTCCTTCTTCTACTTCTTCTGATTCACCCTCCAGACTTCACCTACTCCTTCTCCTTCTTCTGCTTCTTCTGCTTCACCCTCCAGACTTCACCTTCTCCTTCTCCTTCTTCTGCTTCTTCTGCTTCGCCCTCCAGACTTCACCTTCTCCTTCTCCTTCTTCTGCTTCTTCTGCTTCACTCTCCTGACTTCACCTTCTCCTTCTCCTTCTTCTACTTCTTCTGATTCACCCTCCAGACTTCACCCTCTCCTTCTCCTTCTTCTGCTTCTTCTGCTTCACCCTCCAGACTTCACCTTCTCTTTCTCCTTCTTCTGCTTCTTCTGCTGCGCCCTCCAGACTTCACCTTCTCCTTCTCCTTCTTCTGCTTCTTCTGATTCACCCTCCAGACTTCACCTTCTCCTTCTCCTTCTTCTACTTCTTCTGATCCACCCTCCTGACTTCACCTTCTCCTTCTCCTTCTTCTGCTTCTTCTGCTTCACCCTCCAGACTTCACCTTCTCCTTCTCCTTCTTCTGCTTCTTCTGCTTCACCCTCCAGACTTCACCTTCTCCTTCTCCTTCTTCTGCTTCTTCTGCTTCACCCTCCTGACTTCACCTTATCCTTCTCCTTCTTCTACTTCTTCTGATTCACCCTCCAGACTTCACCTACTCCTTCTCCTTCTTCTGCTTCTTCTGCTTCACCCTCCAGACTTCACCTTCTCCTTCTCCTTCCTCTGCTTCTTCTGCTTCGCCCTCCAGACTTCACCTTCTCCTTCTCCTTCTTCTGCTTCTTCTGCTTCACTCTCCTGACTTCACCTTCTCCTTCTCCTTCTTCTACTTCTTCTGATTCACCCTCCAGACTTCACCCTCTCCTTCTCCTTCTTCTGCTTCTTCTGCTTCACCCTCCAGACTTCACCTTCTCCTTCTCCTTCTTCTGCTTCTTCTGCTTCACCGTCCTGACTTCACCTTCTCCTTCTCCTTCTTCTACTTCTTCTGCTTCACCCCCTGACTTCACCTGCTCCTTCTCCATCTTCTGCTTCTTCTGATTCACCCTCCAGACTTCACCTTCTCCTTCTCCTTCTTCTGCTTCTTCTGATTCACCCTCCAGACTTCACCTTCTCCTTCTCCTTCTTCTGCTTCTTCTGATTCACCCTCCAGACCTCACCTTCTCCTTCTCCTTCTTCTACTTCTTCTGATTCACCCTCCAGACTTCATCTTCTCCTTCTCCTTCTTCGGCTTCTTCTGATTCACCCTCCAGACTTCACCTTCTCCTTCTCCTTCTTCTACTTCTTCTGATTCACCCTCCAGACTTCACCTTCTCCTTCTCCTTCTTCTACTTCGTCTGATTCACCCTCCAGACTTCACCTTCTCCTTCTCCTTCTTCTATTTCTTCTGATTCACCCTCCAGTCTTCACCTACTCCTTCTCGTTCTTCTGTTTCTTCTGCTTCACCCTCCAGACTTTACCTTCTCATCTCTTTCTTCTGCTTCTGCTGATTCACCCTCCAGACTTCATCTTCTCCTTCTCCTTCTTCTGATTCTTCTGATTCACCCTCCAGACTTCACCTTCTCCTTCTCCTTCTTCTGCTTCTTCTGATTCACCCTCCAGACTTCATCTTCTCCTTCTCCTTCTTCTATTTCTTCTGATTCACCCTCCAGTCTTCACCTACTCCTTCTCGTTCTTCTGCTTCTTCTAATTCACCCTCCAGACTTCACCTTCTCCTTCTCCTTCTTCTGCTTCTTCTGATTCACCCTCCAGACTTCACCTTCTCCTTCTCCTTCTTCTGCTTCTTCTGATTCACACTCCAGACCTCACCTTCTCCTTCTACTTCTTCTACTTCTTCTGATTCACCCTCCAGACTTCATCTTCTCCTTCTCCTTCTTCTGCTTCTTCTGATCCACCCTCCAGACTTCACCTTCTCCTTCTTCCACTTCTTCTGATTCGCCCTCCAGACCTCACCTTCTCCTTCTCCTTCTTCTACTTCTTCTGATTCACCCTCCAGTCTTCACCTTCTCCTTCTCCTTCTTCTGTTTCTTCTGCTTCACCCTCCAGAATTCACCTTCTCCTTCTCTTTCTTCTGCTTCTTCTGATTCACCTTCCAGACTTCACCTTCTCCTTCTCCTTCTTCTGATTCTTCTGATTCACCCTCCAGACTTCAATTTCTCCTTCTCCTTCTTCTGCTTCTTCAGATTCACCCTCCTGACTTCACCTTCTCCTTCTCCTTCTTCTACTTCTTCTGATTCACCCTCCTGACTTCACCTTCTCCTTCTCCTTCTTCTACTTCTTCTGCTTCACCCTCCAGACTTCACCTTCTCCTTCTCCTTCTTCTACTGCTTCTGATTCACCCTCCAGACTTCACCTTCTCCTTCTCCTTCTTCTACTTCTTCTGATTCACCCTCCAGACTTCACCTTCTCCTTCTCCTTCTTCTACTTCTTCTGATTCACCCTCCAGACTTCACCTTCTCCTTCTCCTTCTTCTGCTTCTTCTGATTCACCCTCCAGACTTCACCTTCCCCTTCTCCTTATTCTGCTTCTTCTGATTCACACTCCAGACTTCACCTTCTCCTTCTCCTTCTTCTGCTTCTTCTGATTCACCCTCCAGACTTCACCTTCTCCTTCTCCTTCTTCTGCTTCTTCTGATTCATCCTCCAGACTTCACCTTCTCCTTCTCCTTCTTCTACTTCTTCTGATTCACCCTCCAGACTTCACCTTCTCCTTCTCGTTCTTCTGCTTCTTCTGATTCACCCTCCAGACTTCACCTTCTCCTTCTCCTTCGTCAACTTCTTCTGATTCACCCTCCTGACTACACCTTCTCCTTCTCCTTCTTCTACTTCTTCTGATTCACCCTCCAGACTTCACCTTCTCCTTCTCGTTCTTCTGCTTCTTCTGATTCACCCTCCAGACTTCACCTTCTCCTTCTCCGTCTTCTACTTCTTCTGATTCACCCTCCAGACTTCACCTTCTCCTTCTCCTTCTTCTACTTCTTCTGATTCACCCTCCAGACTTCACCTTCTCCTTCTCCTTCTTCTACTTCTTCTGCTTCTCCCTCCAGACGTCACCTTCTCCTTCTCCTTCTTCTGCTTCTTCTGATTCACCCTCCAGACTTCACCTTCTCCTTCTCCTTCTTCTACTTCTTCTGATTCACCCTCCAGACTTCACCTTCTCCTTCTCCTTCTTCTACTTCTTCTGATTCACCCTCCAGACTTCACCTTCTCCTTCTCCTTCTTCTACTTCTTCCGATTCACCCTCCTGACTTCACCTTCTCCTTCTCCTTCTTCTGCTTCTTCTGCTTCACCCTCCTGACTTCACCTTCTCCTTCTCCTTCTTCTACTTCTTCTGATTCACCCTCCTGACTTCACCTTCTCCTTCTCCTTCTTCTACTTCTTCTGATTCACCCTCCAGACTTCACCTTCTCCTTCTCCTTCTTCTGCTTCTTCTGCTTCACCCTCCAGACTTCACCTTCTCCTTCTCCTTCTTCTGCTTCTTCTGCTTCGCCCTCCAGACTTCACCTTCTCCTTCTCCTTCTTCTGCTTCTTCTGCTTCACCCTCCAGACTTCACCTTCTCCTTCTCCTTCTTCTGCTTCTTCTGCTTCACTCTCCTGACTTCACCTTCTCCTTCTCCTTCTTCTACTTCTTCTGATTCACCCTCCAGACTTCACCTTCTCCTTCTCCTTCTTCTGCTTCTTCTGCTGCGCCCTCCAGACTTCACCTTTCCTTCTCCTTCTTCTGCTTCTTCTTATTCACCCTCCAGACTTCACCTTCTCCTTCTCCTTCTTCTGCTTCTTCTGATTCACCCTCCAGACTTCACCTTCTCCTTCTCCTTCTTCTGCTTCTTCTGCTTCACCCTCCAGACTTCACCTTCTCCTTCTCCTTCTTCTGCTTCTTCTGCTTCACCCTCCTGACTTCACCTTCTCCTTCTCCTTCTTCTACTTCTTCTGATTCACCCTCCAGACTTCACCTACTCCTTCTCCTTCTTCTGCTTCTTCTGCTTCACCCTCCAGACTTCACCTTCTCCTTCTCCTTCTTCTGCTTCTTCTGCTTCGCCCTCCAGACTTCACCTTCTCCTTCTCCTTCTTCTGCTTCTTCTGCTTCACTCTCCTGACTTCACCTTCTCCTTCTCCTTCTTCTACTTCTTCTGATTCACCCTCCAGACTTCACCCTCTCCTTCTCCTTCTTCTGCTTCTTCTGCTTCACCCTCCAGACTTCACCTTCTCTTTCTCCTTCTTCTGCTTCTTCTGCTGCGCCCTCCAGACTTCACCTTCTCCTTCTCCTTCTTCTGCTTCTTCTGATTCACCCTCCAGACTTCACCTTCTCCTTCTCCTTCTTCTACTTCTTCTGATCCACCCTCCTGACTTCACCTTCTCCTTCTCCTTCTTCTGCTTCTTCTGCTTCACCCTCCAGACTTCACCTTCTCCTTCTCCTTCTTCTGCTTCTTCTGCTTCACCCTCCAGACTTCACCTTCTCCTTCTCCTTCTTCTGCTTCTTCTGCTTCACCCTCCTGACTTCACCTTATCCTTCTCCTTCTTCTACTTCTTCTGATTCACCCTCCAGACTTCACCTACTCCTTCTCCTTCTTCTGCTTCTTCTGCTTCACCCTCCAGACTTCACCTTCTCCTTCTCCTTCCTCTGCTTCTTCTGCTTCGCCCTCCAGACTTCACCTTCTCCTTCTCCTTCTTCTGCTTCTTCTGCTTCACTCTCCTGACTTCACCTTCTCCTTCTCCTTCTTCTACTTCTTCTGATTCACCCTCCAGACTTCACCCTCTCCTTCTCCTTCTTCTGCTTCTTCTGCTTCACCCTCCAGACTTCACCTTCTCCTTCTCCTTCTTCTGCTTCTTCTGCTTCACCGTCCTGACTTCACCTTCTCCTTCTCCTTCTTCTACTTCTTCTGCTTCACCCCCTGACTTCACCTGCTCCTTCTCCATCTTCTGCTTCTTCTGATTCACCCTCCAGACTTCACCTTCTCCTTCTCCTTCTTCTGCTTCTTCTGATTCACCCTCCAGACTTCACCTTCTCCTTCTCCTTCTTCTGCTTCTTCTGATTCACCCTCCAGACCTCACCTTCTCCTTCTCCTTCTTCTACTTCTTCTGATTCACCCTCCAGACTTCATCTTCTCCTTCTCCTTCTTCGGCTTCTTCTGATTCACCCTCCAGACTTCACCTTCTCCTTCTCCTTCTTCTACTTCTTCTGATTCACCCTCCAGACTTCACCTTCTCCTTCTCCTTCTTCTACTTCGTCTGATTCACCCTCCAGACTTCACCTTCTCCTTCTCCTTCTTCTATTTCTTCTGATTCACCCTCCAGTCTTCACCTACTCCTTCTCGTTCTTCTGTTTCTTCTGCTTCACCCTCCAGACTTTACCTTCTCATCTCTTTCTTCTGCTTCTGCTGATTCACCCTCCAGACTTCATCTTCTCCTTCTCCTTCTTCTGATTCTTCTGATTCACCCTCCAGACTTCACCTTCTCCTTCTCCTTCTTCTGCTTCTTCTGATTCACCCTCCTGACTTCACCTTCTCCTTCTCCTTCTTCTACTTCTTCTGCTTCACCCTCCAGACTTCACCTTCTCCTTCTCCTTCTACTACTTCTTCTGATTCACCCTCCAGACTTCACCTTCTCCTTCTCCTTCTTCTGCTTCTTCTGATTCACCCTCCAGACTTCACCTTCTCCTTCTCCTTATTCTGCTTCTTCTGATTCACCCTCCAGACTTCACCTCCTCCTTCTCCTTCTTCTGCTTCTTCTGATTCACCCTCCAGACTTCACCTTTTCCTTCTCCTTCTTCTGCTTCTTCTGATTCACCCTCCAGACTTCACCTTCTCCTTCTCCTTCTTCTGCTTCTTCTGATTCACCCTCCAGACTTCACCTTCTCCTTCTCCTTCTTCTACTTCTTCTGATTCACCCTCCAGACTTCACCTTCTCCTTCTCTTTCTTCTGCTTCTTCTGATTCTCCCTCCAGACTTCACCTTCTCCTTCTCCTTCTTCTGATTCTTCTGATTCACCCTCCAGACTTCACCTTCTCCTTCTCCTTCTTCTGCTTCTTCTGATTCACCCTCCTGACATCACCTTCTCCTTCTCCTTCTTCTACTTCTTCTGATTCACCCTCCTGACTTCACCTTCTCCTTCTCCTTCTTCTACTTCTTCTGCTTCACCCTCCAGACTTCACCTTCTCCTTCTCCTTCTTCTACTTCTTCTGATTCACCCTCCAGAGTTCACCTTCTCCTTCTCCTTCTTCTACTTCTTCTGATTCACCCTCCAGACTTCACCTTCTCCTTCTCCTTCTTCTCCTTCTTCTGATTCATCCTCCAGACTTCACCTTCTCCTTCTCCTTATTCTGCTTCTTCTGATTCACCCTCCAGACTTCACCTTCTCCTTCTCCTTCTTCTGCTTCTTCTGATTCACCCTCCAGACTTCACCTTCTCCTTCTCCTTCTTCTGCTTCTTCTGATTCACCCTCCAGACTTCACCTTCTCCTTCTCCTTCTTCTACTTCTTTTGATTCACCCTCCAGACTTCATCTTCTCCTTCTCCTTCTTCTGCTTCTTCTGATTCACGCTCCAGACTTCACCTTCTCCTTCTCCTTCGTCTACTTCTTCTGATTCACCCTCCAGACTACACCTTCTCCTTCTCCTTCTTCTACTTCTTCTGATTCACCCTCCAGACTTCACCTTCTCCTTCTCCTTCTTCTGATTCTTCTGGTTCACCCTCCAGACTTCACCTTCTCCTTCTCCTTCTTCTACTTCTTCTGATTCACCCTCCAGACTTCACCTTCTCCTTCTCCTTCTTCTACTTCTTCTGATTCACCCTCCAGACTTCATCTTCTCCTTCTCCTTCTTCTGCATCTTCTGATTCACCCTCCAGACTTCACCTTCTCCTTCTCCTTCTTCTGCTTCTTCTGATTCACCCTCCAGACTTCACCTTCTCCTTCTCCTTCTTCTACTTCTTCTGATTCACCCTCCAGACCTCACCTTCTCCTTCTCCTTCTTCTACTTCTTCTGATTCACCCTCCAGTCTTCACATTCTCCTTCTCCTTCTTCTGTTTCTTCTGCTTCAGCCTCCAGACTTCACCTTCTCCTTCTCTTTCTTCTGATTCTTCTGATTCACCCTCCAGACTTCACCTTCTCCTTCTCCTTCTTCTGATTCTTCTGATTCACCCTCCTGACTTCACCTTCTCCTTCTCCTTCTTCTGCTCCTTCTGATTCACCCTCCTGGCTTCACCTTCTCCTTCTCCTTCTTCTACTTCTTCTGATTCACCCTCCTGACTTCACCGTCTACTTCTCCTTCTTCTCCTTCTTCTGCTTAACCTCCAGACTTCACCTTCTCCTTCTCCTTCTTCTACCTCTTCTGATTCACCCTCCAGACTTCACCTTCTCCTTCTCCTTCTTCTGCTTCTTCTGATTCACCCTCCAGACTTCACCTTCTCCTTCTCCTTATTCTGCTCCTTCTGATGCACCCTCCAGACTTCACCTTCTCCTTCTCCTTATTCTGCTTCTTCTGATTCACCCTCCTGACTTCACCTTCTCCTTCTCCTTCTTCTGCTTCTTCTGATTCACCCTCCAGACTTCACCTTCTCCTTCTCCTTCTTCTACTTCTTCTGATTCACCCTCCAGACTTCACCTTCTCCTTCTCCTTCTTCTGCTTCTTCTGATTCACCCTCCAGACTTCACCTTCTCCTTCTCCTTATTCTGCTTCTTCTGATTCACCCTCCAGACTTCACCTTCTCCTTCTCCTTCTTCTGCTTCTTCTGATTCACTCTCCAGACTTCACCTTCTCCTTCTCCTTCTTCTGCTTCATCTGATTCATCCTCCAGACATCACCTTCTCCTTCTCCTTCTTCTGCTTCTTCTGATTCACCCTCCAGACTTCACCTTCTCCTTCTCCTTCTTCTACTTCTTCTGATTCACCCTCCAGACTTCACCTTCTCCTTCTCTTTCTTCTGCTTCTTCTGATTCACCCTCCAGACTTCACCTTCTCCTTCTCCTTCTTCTGATTCTTCTGATTCACCCTCCAGACTTCACCTTCTCCTTCTCCTTCTTCTGCTTCTTCTGATTCACCCTCCAGACTTCACCTTCTCCTACTCCTTCTTCTACTTCTTCTGATTCGCCCTCCAGACCTCACCTTCTCCTTCTCCTTCTTCTACTTCTTCTGATTCACCCTCCAGTCTTCACCTTCTCCTTCTCCTTCTTCTGTTTCTTCTGCTTCACCCTCCAGAATTCACCTTCTCCTTCTCTTTCTTCTGCTTCTTCTGATTCACCCTCCAGACTTCACCTTCTCCTTCTCCTTCTTCTGATTCTTCTGATTCACCCTCCAGACTTCACCTTCTCCTTCTCCTTCTTCTGCTTCTTCTGATTCACCCTCCTGACTTCAACTTCTCCTTCTCCTTCTTCTACTTCTTCTGATTCACCCTCCTGACTTCACCTTCTCCTTCTCCTTCTTCTACTTCTTCTGCTTCACCCTCCAGACTTCACCTTCTCCTTCTCCTTCTTCTCCTGCTTCTGATTCACCCTCCAGACTTCACCTTCTCCTTCTCCTTCTTCTACTTCTTCTGATTCACCCTCCAGACTTCACCTTCTCCTTCTCCTTCTTCTACTTCTTCTGATTCACCCTCCAGACTTCACCTTCTCCTTCTCCTTCTTCTGCTTCTTCTGATTCACCCTCCAGACTTCACCTTCTCCTTCTCCTTATTCTGCTTCTTCTGATTCACACTCCAGACTTCACCTTCTCCTTCTCCTTCTTCTGCTTCTTCTGATTCACCCTCCAGACTTCACCTTCTCCTTCTCCTTCTTCTGCTTCTTCTGATTCATCCTCCAGACTTCACCTTCTCCTTCTCCTTCTTCTACTTCTTCTGATTCACCCTCCAGACTTCACCTTCTCCTTCTCGTTCTTCTGCTTCTTCTGATTCACCCTCCAGACTTCACCTTCTCCTTCTCCTTCGTCAACTTCTTCTGATTCAACCTCCAGACTACACCTTCTCCTTCTCCTTCTTCTACTTCTTCTGATTCACCCTCCAGACTTCACCTTCTCCTTCTCGTTCTTCTGCTTCTTCTGATTCACCCTCCAGACTTCACCTTCTCCTTCTCCGTCTTCTACTTCTTCTGATTCACCCTCCAGACTTCACCTTCTCCTTCTCCTTCTTCTACTTCTTCTGATTCACCCTCCAGACTTCACCTTCTCCTTCTCCTTCTTCTACTTCTTCTGCTTCTCCCTCCAGACTTCACCTTCTCCTTCTCCTTCTTCTGCTTCTTCTGATTCACCCTCCAGACTTCACCTTCTCCTTCTCCTTCTTCTACTTCTTCTGATTCACCCTCCAGACTTCACCTTCTCCTTCTCCTTCTTCTACTTCTTCTGATTCACCCTCCAGACTTCACCTTCTCCTTCTCCTTCTTCTACTTCTTCCGATTCACCCTCCAGACTTCACCTTCTCCTTCTCCTTATTCTGCTTCTTCTGATTCACCCTCCAGACTTCACCTTCTCCTTCTCCTTATTCTGCTTCTTCTGATTCACCCTCCTGACTTCACCTTCTCCTTCTCATTCTTCTGCTTCTTCTGATTCACCCTCCAGACTTCACCTTCTCCTTCTCCTTCTTCTACTTCTTCTGATTCACCCTCCAGACTTCACCTTCTCCTTCTCCTTCTTCTGCTTCTTCTGATTCACCCTCCAGACTTCACCTTCTCCTTCTCCTTATTCTGCTTCTTCTGATTCACCCTCCAGACTTCACCTTCTCCTTCTCCTTCTTCTGCTTCTTCTGATTCACTCTCCAGACTTCACCTTCTCCTTCTCCTTCTTCTGCTTCTTCTGATTCATCCTCCAGACATCACCTTCTCCTTCTCCTTCTTCTGCTTCTTCTGATTCACCCTCCAGACTTCACCTTCTCCTTCTCCTTCTTCTACTTCTTCTGATTCACCCTCCAGACTTCACCTTCTCCTTCTCTTTCTTCTGCTTCTTCTGATTCACCCTCCAGACTTCACCTTCTCCTTCTCCTTCTTCTGATTCTTCTGATTCACCCTCCAGACTTCACCTTCTCCTTCTCCTTCTTCTGCTTCTTCTGATTCACCCCTCCAGACTTCACCTTCTCCTTCTCCTTCTTCTACTTCTTCTGATTCGCCCTCCAGACCTCACCTTCTCCTTCTCCTTCTTCTACTTCTTCTGATTCACCCTCCAGTCTTCACCTTCTCCTTCTCCTTCTTCTGTTTCTTCTGCTTCACCCTCCAGAATTCACCTTCTCCTTCTCTTTCTTCTGCTTCTTCTGATTCACCCTCCAGACTTCACCTTCTCCTTCTCCTTCTTCTGATTCTTCTGATTCACCCTCCAGACTTCACCTTCTCCTTCTCCTTCTTCTGCTTCTTCTGATTCACCCTCCTGACTTCACCTTCTCCTTCTCCTTCTTCTACTTCTTCTGATTCACCCTCCTGACTTCACCTTCTCCTTCTCCTTCTTCTACTTCTTCTGCTTCACCCTCCAGACTTCACCTTCTCCTTCTCCTTCTTCTCCTGCTTCTGATTCACCCTCCAGACTTCAACTTCTCCTTCTCCTTCTTCTACTTCTTCTGATTCACCCTCCAGACTTCACCTTCTCCTTCTCCTTCTTCTACTTCTTCTGATTCACCCTCCAGACTTCACCTTCTCCTTCTCCTTCTTCTGCTTCTTCTGATTCACCCTCCAGACTTCACCTTCTCCTTCTCCTTATTCTGCTTCTTCTGATTCACACTCCAGACTTCACCTTCTCCTTCTCCTTCTTCTGCTTCTTCTGATTCACCCTCCAGACTTCACCTTCTCCTTCTCCTTCTTCTGCTTCTTCTGATTCATCCTCCAGACTTCACCTTCTCCTTCTCGTTCTTCTGCTTCTTCTGAATCACCCTCCAGACTTCACCTTCTCCTTCTCCTTCGTCAACTTCTTCTGATTCACCCTCCAGAGTACACCTTCTCCTTCTCCTTCTTATACTTCTTCTGATCACCCTCCAGACTTCACCTTCTCCTTCTCGTTCTTCTGCTTCTTCTGATTCACCCTCCAGACTTCACCTTCTCCTTCTCCGTCTTCTACTTCTTCTGATTCACCCTCCAGACTTCACCTTCTCCTTCTCCTTCTTCTACTTCTTCTGATTCACCCTCCAGACTTCACCTTCTCCTTCTCCTTCTTCTACTTCTTCTGCTTCTCCCTCCAGACGTCACCTTCTCCTTCTCCTTCTTCTGCTTCTTCTGATTCACCCTCCAGACTTCACCTTCTCCTTCTCCTTCTTCTACTTCTTCTGATTCACCCTCCAGACTTCACCTTCTCCTTCTCCTTCTTCTACTTCTTCTGATTCACCCTCCAGACTTCACCTTCTCCTTCTCCTTCTTCTACTTCTTCCGATTCACCCTCCTGACTTCACCTTCTCCTTCTCCTTCTTCTGCTTCTTCTGCTTCACCCTCCTGACTTCACCTTCTCCTTCTCCTTCTTCTGCTTCTTCTGATTCACCCTCCAGACTTCACCTTCTCCTTCTCCTTATTCTGCTTCTTCTGATTCACCCTCCAGACTTCACCTTCTCCTTCTCCTTCTTCTGCTTCTTCTGATTCACTCTCCAGACTTCACCTTCTCCTTCTCCTTCTTCTGCTTCTTCTGATTCATCCTCCAGACATCACCTTCTCCTTCTCCTTCTTCTGCTTCTTCTGATTCACCCTCCAGACTTCACCTTCTCCTTCTCCTTCTTCTACTTCTTCTGATTCACCCTCCAGACTTCACCTTCTCCTTCTCCTTCTTCTGCTTCTTCTGATTCATCCTCCAGACATCACCTTCTCCTTCTCCTTCTTCTGCTTCTTCTGATTCACCCTCCAGACTTCACCTTCTCCTTCTCCTTCTTCTACTTCTTCTGATTCGCCCTCCAGACCTCACCTTCTCCTTCTCCTTCTTCTACTTCTTCTGATTCACCCTCCAGTCTTCACCTTCTCCTTCTCCTTCTTCTGTTTCTTCTGCTTCACCCTCCAGAATTCACCTTCTCCTCCTCTTTCTTCTGCTTCTTCTGATTCACCCTCCAGACTTCACCTTCTCCTTCTCCTTCTTCTGATTCTTCTGATTCACCCTCCAGACTTCACCTTCTCCTTCTCCTTCTTCTGCTTCTTCTGATTCACCCTCCTGACTTCACCTTCTCCTTCTCCTTCTTCTACTTCTTCTGATTCACCCTCCTGACTTCACCTTCTCCTTCTCCTTCTTCTACTTCTTCTGCTTCACCCTCCAGACTTCACCTTCTCCTTCTCCTTCTTCTCCTGCTTCTGATTCACCCTCCAGACTTCACCTTCTCCTTCTCCTTCTTCTACTTCTTCTGATTCACCCTCCAGACTTCACCTTCTCCTTCTCCTTCTTCTACTTCTTCTGATTCACCCTCCAGACTTCACCTTCTCCTTCTCCTTCTTCTGCTTCTTCTGATTCACCCTCCAGACTTCACCTTCTCCTTCTCCTTATTCTGCTTCTTCTGATTCACACTCCAGACTTCACCTTGTCCTTCTCCTTCTTCTGCTTCTTCTGATTCACCCTCCAGACTTCACCTTCTCCTTCTCCTTCTTCTGCTTCTTCTGATTCATCCTCCAGACTTCACCTTCTCCTTCTCCTTCTTCTACTTCTTCTGATTCACCCTCCAGACTTCACCTTCTCCTTCTCGTTCTTCTGCTTCTTCTGATTCACCCTCCAGACTTCACCTTCTCCTTCTCCTTCTTCTGCTTCTTCTGATTCACCCTCCAGACTTCACCTTCTCCTTCTCCTTCTTCTACTTCTTATGATTCACCCTCCAGACTTCACCTTCTCCTTCTCCTTCTTCTACTTCTTCTGATTCACCCTCCAGACTTCACCTTCTCCTTCTCCTTCTTCTGCTTCTTCTGATTCACCCTCCAGACTTCACCTTCTCCTTCTCCTTCTTCTACTTCTTCTGATTCACCCTCCAGACTTCATCTTCTCCTTCTCCTTATTCTGCTTCTTCTGATTCACCCTCCAGACTTCACCTTCTCCTTCTCCTTCGTCTACTTCTTCTGATTCACCCTCCAGACTACACCTTCTCCTTCTCCTTCTTCTACTTCTTCTGATTCACCCTCCAGACTTCACCTTCTCCTTCTCCTTCTTCTGCTTCTTCTGATTCACCCTCCAGACTTCACCTTCTCCTTCTCCTTCTTCTACTTCTTCTGATTCACCCTCCAGACTTCATCTTCTCCTTCTCCTTCTTCTGCTTCTTCTGATTCACCCTCCAGACTTCACCTTCTCCTTCTCCTTCGTCAACTTCTTCTGATTCACCCTCCAGACTACACTTTCTCCTTCTCCTTCTTCTACTTCTTCTGATTCACCCTCCAGACTTCACCTTCTCCTTCTCGTTCTTCTGCTTCTTCTGATTCACCCTCCAGACATCACCTTCTCCTTCTCCGTCTTCTACTTCTTCTGATTCACCCTCCAGACTTCACCTTCTCCTTCTCCTTCTTCTACTTCTTCTGAATCACCCTCCAGACTTCACCTTCTCCTTCTCCTTCTTCTACTTCTTCTGCTTCTCCCTCCAGACGTCACCTTCTCCTTCTCCTTCTTCTGCTTCTTCTGATTCACCCTCCAGACTTCACCTTCTCCTTCTCCTTCTTCTACTTCTTATGATTCACCCTCCAGACTTCATCTTCTCCTTCTCCTTCTTCTGCATCTTCTGATTCACCCTCCAGACTTCACCTTCTCCTTCTCCTTCTTCTGCTTCTTCTGATTCACCCTCCAGACTTCACCTTCTCCTTCTCCTTCTTCTACTTCTTCTGATTCACCCTCCAGACCTCACCTTCTCCTTCTCCTTCTTCTACTTCTTCTGATTCACCCTCCAGTCTTCACATTCTCCTTCTCCTTCTTCTGTTTCTTCTGCTTCAGCCTCCAGACTTCACCTTCTCCTTCTCTTTCTTCTGATTCTTCTGATTCACCCTCCAGACTTCACCTTCTCCTTCTCCTTCTTCTGATTCTTCTGATTCACCCTCCTGACTTCACCTTCTCCTTCTCCTTCTTCTGCTCCTTCTGATTCACCCTCCTGGCTTCACCTTCTCCTTCTCCTTCTTCTACTTCTTCTGATTCACCCTCCTGACTTCACCGTCTACTTCTCCTTCTTCTCCTTCTTCTGCTTAACCTCCAGACTTCACCTTCTCCTTCTCCTTCTTCTACCTCTTCTGATTCACCCTCCAGACTTCACCTTCTCCTTCTCCTTCTTCTGCTTCTTCTGATTCACCCTCCAGACTTCACCTTCTCCTTCTCCTTATTCTGCTCCTTCTGATGCACCCTCCAGACTTCACCTTCTCCTTCTCCTTATTCTGCTTCTTCTGATTCACCCTCCTGACTTCACCTTCTCCTTCTCCTTCTTCTGCTTCTTCTGATTCACCCTCCAGACTTCACCTTCTCCTTCTCCTTCTTCTACTTCTTCTGATTCACCCTCCAGACTTCACCTTCTCCTTCTCCTTCTTCTGCTTCTTCTGATTCACCCTCCAGACTTCACCTTCTCCTTCTCCTTATTCTGCTTCTTCTGATTCACCCTCCAGACTTCACCTTCTCCTTCTCCTTCTTCTGCTTCTTCTGATTCACTCTCCAGACTTCACCTTCTCCTTCTCCTTCTTCTGCTTCATCTGATTCATCCTCCAGACATCACCTTCTCCTTCTCCTTCTTCTGCTTCTTCTGATTCACCCTCCAGACTTCACCTTCTCCTTCTCCTTCTTCTACTTCTTCTGATTCACCCTCCAGACTTCACCTTCTCCTTCTCTTTCTTCTGCTTCTTCTGATTCACCCTCCAGACTTCACCTTCTCCTTCTCCTTCTTCTGATTCTTCTGATTCACCCTCCAGACTTCACCTTCTCCTTCTCCTTCTTCTGCTTCTTCTGATTCACCCTCCAGACTTCACCTTCTCCTACTCCTTCTTCTACTTCTTCTGATTCGCCCTCCAGACCTCACCTTCTCCTTCTCCTTCTTCTACTTCTTCTGATTCACCCTCCAGTCTTCACCTTCTCCTTCTCCTTCTTCTGTTTCTTCTGCTTCACCCTCCAGAATTCACCTTCTCCTTCTCTTTCTTCTGCTTCTTCTGATTCACCCTCCAGACTTCACCTTCTCCTTCTCCTTCTTCTGATTCTTCTGATTCACCCTCCAGACTTCACCTTCTCCTTCTCCTTCTTCTGCTTCTTCTGATTCACCCTCCTGACTTCAACTTCTCCTTCTCCTTCTTCTACTTCTTCTGATTCACCCTCCTGACTTCACCTTCTCCTTCTCCTTCTTCTACTTCTTCTGCTTCACCCTCCAGACTTCACCTTCTCCTTCTCCTTCTTCTCCTGCTTCTGATTCACCCTCCAGACTTCACCTTCTCCTTCTCCTTCTTCTACTTCTTCTGATTCACCCTCCAGACTTCACCTTCTCCTTCTCCTTCTTCTACTTCTTCTGATTCACCCTCCAGACTTCACCTTCTCCTTCTCCTTCTTCTGCTTCTTCTGATTCACCCTCCAGACTTCACCTTCTCCTTCTCCTTATTCTGCTTCTTCTGATTCACACTCCAGACTTCACCTTCTCCTTCTCCTTCTTCTGCTTCTTCTGATTCACCCTCCAGACTTCACCTTCTCCTTCTCCTTCTTCTGCTTCTTCTGATTCATCCTCCAGACTTCACCTTCTCCTTCTCCTTCTTCTACTTCTTCTGATTCACCCTCCAGACTTCACCTTCTCCTTCTCGTTCTTCTGCTTCTTCTGATTCACCCTCCAGACTTCACCTTCTCCTTCTCCTTCGTCAACTTCTTCTGATTCAACCTCCAGACTACACCTTCTCCTTCTCCTTCTTCTACTTCTTCTGATTCACCCTCCAGACTTCACCTTCTCCTTCTCGTTCTTCTGCTTCTTCTGATTCACCCTCCAGACTTCACCTTCTCCTTCTCCGTCTTCTACTTCTTCTGATTCACCCTCCAGACTTCACCTTCTCCTTCTCCTTCTTCTACTTCTTCTGATTCACCCTCCAGACTTCACCTTCTCCTTCTCCTTCTTCTACTTCTTCTGCTTCTCCCTCCAGACTTCACCTTCTCCTTCTCCTTCTTCTGCTTCTTCTGATTCACCCTCCAGACTTCACCTTCTCCTTCTCCTTCTTCTACTTCTTCTGATTCACCCTCCAGACTTCACCTTCTCCTTCTCCTTCTTCTACTTCTTCTGATTCACCCTCCAGACTTCACCTTCTCCTTCTCCTTCTTCTACTTCTTCCGATTCACCCTCCAGACTTCACCTTCTCCTTCTCCTTATTCTGCTTCTTCTGATTCACCCTCCAGACTTCACCTTCTCCTTCTCCTTATTCTGCTTCTTCTGATTCACCCTCCTGACTTCACCTTCTCCTTCTCATTCTTCTGCTTCTTCTGATTCACCCTCCAGACTTCACCTTCTCCTTCTCCTTCTTCTACTTCTTCTGATTCACCCTCCAGACTTCACCTTCTCCTTCTCCTTCTTCTGCTTCTTCTGATTCACCCTCCAGACTTCACCTTCTCCTTCTCCTTATTCTGCTTCTTCTGATTCACCCTCCAGACTTCACCTTCTCCTTCTCCTTCTTCTGCTTCTTCTGATTCACTCTCCAGACTTCACCTTCTCCTTCTCCTTCTTCTGCTTCTTCTGATTCATCCTCCAGACATCACCTTCTCCTTCTCCTTCTTCTGCTTCTTCTGATTCACCCTCCAGACTTCACCTTCTCCTTCTCCTTCTTCTACTTCTTCTGATTCACCCTCCAGACTTCACCTTCTCCTTCTCTTTCTTCTGCTTCTTCTGATTCACCCTCCAGACTTCACCTTCTCCTTCTCCTTCTTCTGATTCTTCTGATTCACCCTCCAGACTTCACCTTCTCCTTCTCCTTCTTCTGCTTCTTCTGATTCACCCTCCAGACTTCACCTTCTCCTTCTCCTTCTTCTACTTCTTCTGATTCGCCCTCCAGACCTCACCTTCTCCTTCTCCTTCTTCTACTTCTTCTGATTCACCCTCCAGTCTTCACCTTCTCCTTCTCCTTCTTCTGTTTCTTCTGCTTCACCCTCCAGAATTCACCTTCTCCTTCTCTTTCTTCTGCTTCTTCTGATTCACCCTCCAGACTTCACCTTCTCCTTCTCCTTCTTCTGATTCTTCTGATTCACCCTCCAGACTTCACCTTCTCCTTCTCCTTCTTCTGCTTCTTCTGATTCACCCTCCTGACTTCACCTTCTCCTTCTCCTTCTTCTACTTCTTCTGATTCACCCTCCTGACTTCACCTTCTCCTTCTCCTTCTTCTACTTCTTCTGCTTCACCCTCCAGACTTCACCTTCTCCTTCTCCTTCTTCTCCTGCTTCTGATTCACCCTCCAGACTTCAACTTCTCCTTCTCCTTCTTCTACTTCTTCTGATTCACCCTCCAGACTTCACCTTCTCCTTCTCCTTCTTCTACTTCTTCTGATTCACCCTCCAGACTTCACCTTCTCCTTCTCCTTCTTCTGCTTCTTCTGATTCACCCTCCAGACTTCACCTTCTCCTTCTCCTTATTCTGCTTCTTCTGATTCACACTCCAGACTTCACCTTCTCCTTCTCCTTCTTCTGCTTCTTCTGATTCACCCTCCAGACTTCACCTTCTCCTTCTCCTTCTTCTGCTTCTTCTGATTCATCCTCCAGACTTCACCTTCTCCTTCTCGTTCTTCTGCTTCTTCTGAATCACCCTCCAGACTTCACCTTCTCCTTCTCCTTCGTCAACTTCTTCTGATTCACCCTCCAGAGTACACCTTCTCCTTCTGCTTCTTATACTTCTTCTGATTCACCCTCCAGACTTCACCTTCTCCTTCTCGTTCTTCTGCTTCTTCTGATTCACCCTCCAGACTTCACCTTCTCCTTCTCCGTCTTCTACTTCTTCTGATTCACCCTCCAGACTTCACCTTCTCCTTCTCCTTCTTCTACTTCTTCTGATTCACCCTCCAGACTTCACCTTCTCCTTCTCCTTCTTCTACTTCTTCTGCTTCTCCCTCCAGACGTCACCTTCTCCTTCTCCTTCTTCTGCTTCTTCTGATTCACCCTCCAGACTTCACCTTCTCCTTCTCCTTCTTCTACTTCTTCTGATTCACCCTCCAGACTTCACCTTCTCCTTCTCCTTCTTCTACTTCTTCTGATTCACCCTCCAGACTTCACCTTCTCCTTCTCCTTCTTCTACTTCTTCCGATTCACCCTCCTGACTTCACCTTCTCCTTCTCCTTCTTCTGCTTCTTCTGCTTCACCCTCCTGACTTCACCTTCTCCTTCTCCTTCTTCTGCTTCTTCTGATTCACCCTCCAGACTTCACCTTCTCCTTCTCCTTATTCTGCTTCTTCTGATTCACCCTCCAGACTTCACCTTCTCCTTCTCCTTCTTCTGCTTCTTCTGATTCACTCTCCAGACTTCACCTTCTCCTTCTCCTTCTTCTGCTTCTTCTGATTCATCCTCCAGACATCACCTTCTCCTTCTCCTTCTTCTGCTTCTTCTGATTCACCCTCCAGACTTCACCTTCTCCTTCTCCTTCTTCTACTTCTTCTGATTCACCCTCCAGACTTCACCTTCTCCTTCTCCTTCTTCTGCTTCTTCTGATTCATCCTCCAGACATCACCTTCTCCTTCTCCTTCTTCTGCTTCTTCTGATTCACCCTCCAGACTTCACCTTCTCCTTCTCCTTCTTCTACTTCTTCTGATTCGCCCTCCAGACCTCACCTTCTCCTTCTCCTTCTTCTACTTCTTCTGATTCACCCTCCAGTCTTCACCTTCTCCTTCTCCTTCTTCTGTTTCTTCTGCTTCACCCTCCAGAATTCACCTTCTCCTCCTCTTTCTTCTGCTTCTTCTGATTCACCCTCCAGACTTCACCTTCTCCTTCTCCTTCTTCTGATTCTTCTGATTCACCCTCCAGACTTCACCTTCTCCTTCTCCTTCTTCTGCTTCTTCTGATTCACCCTCCTGACTTCACCTTCTCCTTCTCCTTCTTCTACTTCTTCTGATTCACCCTCCTGACTTCACCTTCTCCTTCTCCTTCTTCTACTTCTTCTGCTTCACCCTCCAGACTTCACCTTCTCCTTCTCCTTCTTCTCCTGCTTCTGATTCACCCTCCAGACTTCACCTTCTCCTTCTCCTTCTTCTACTTCTTCTGATTCACCCTCCAGACTTCACCTTCTCCTTCTCCTTCTTCTACTTCTTCTGATTCACCCTCCAGACTTCACCTTCTCCTTCTCCTTCTTCTGCTTCTTCTGATTCACCCTCCAGACTTCACCTTCTCCTTCTCCTTATTCTGCTTCTTCTGATTCACACTCCAGACTTCACCTTGTCCTTCTCCTTCTTCTGCTTCTTCTGATTCACCCTCCAGACTTCACCTTCTCCTTCTCCTTCTTCTGCTTCTTCTGATTCATCCTCCAGACTTCACCTTCTCCTTCTCCTTCTTCTACTTCTTCTGATTCACCCTCCAGACTTCACCTTCTCCTTCTCGTTCTTCTGCTTCTTCTGATTCACCCTCCAGACTTCACCTTCTCCTTCTCCTTCTTCTGCTTCTTCTGATTCACCCTCCAGACTTCACCTTCTCCTTCTCCTTCTTCTACTTCTTATGATTCACCCTCCAGACTTCACCTTCTCCTTCTCCTTCTTCTACTTCTTCTGATTCACCCTCCAGACTTCACCTTCTCCTTCTCCTTCTTCTGCTTCTTCTGATTCACCCTCCAGACTTCACCTTCTCCTTCTCCTTCTTCTACTTCTTCTGATTCACCCTCCAGACTTCATCTTCTCCTTCTCCTTATTCTGCTTCTTCTGATTCACCCTCCAGACTTCACCTTCTCCTTCTCCTTCGTCTACTTCTTCTGATTCACCCTCCAGACTACACCTTCTCCTTCTCCTTCTTCTACTTCTTCTGATTCACCCTCCAGACTTCACCTTCTCCTTCTCCTTCTTCTGCTTCTTCTGATTCACCCTCCAGACTTCACCTTCTCCTTCTCCTTCTTCTACTTCTTCTGATTCACCCTCCAGACTTCATCTTCTCCTTCTCCTTCTTCTGCTTCTTCTGATTCACCCTCCAGACTTCACCTTCTCCTTCTCCTTCGTCAACTTCTTCTGATTCACCCTCCAGACTACACTTTCTCCTTCTCCTTCTTCTACTTCTTCTGATTCACCCTCCAGACTTCACCTTCTCCTTCTCGTTCTTCTGCTTCTTCTGATTCACCCTCCAGACATCACCTTCTCCTTCTCCGTCTTCTACTTCTTCTGATTCACCCTCCAGACTTCACCTTCTCCTTCTCCTTCTTCTACTTCTTCTGAATCACCCTCCAGACTTCACCTTCTCCTTCTCCTTCTTCTACTTCTTCTGCTTCTCCCTCCAGACGTCACCTTCTCCTTCTCCTTCTTCTGCTTCTTCTGATTCACCCTCCAGACTTCACCTTCTCCTTCTCCTTCTTCTACTTCTTATGATTCACCCTCCAGACTTCACCTTCTCCTTCTCCTTCTTCTACTTCTTCTGATTCACCCTCCAGACTTCACCTTCTCCTTCTCCTTCTTCTACTTCTTCCGATTCACCCTCCTGACTTCACCTTCTCCTTCTCCTTCTTCTGCTTCTTCTGCTTCACCCTCCTGACTTCACCTTCTCCTTCTCCTTCTTCTACTTCTTCTGATTCACCCTCCTGACTTCACCTTCTCCTTCTCCTTCTTCTACTTCTTCTGATTCACCCTCCAGACTTCACCTTCTCCTTCTCCTTCTTCTGCTTCTTCTGCTTCACCCTCCAGACTTCACCTTCTCCTTCTCCTTCTTCTGCTTCTTCTGCTTCGCCCTCCAGACTTCACCTTCTCCTTCTCCTTCTTCTGCTTCTTCTGCTTCACCCTCCAGATTTCACCTTCTCCTTCTCCTTCTTCTGCTTCTTCTGCTTCACTCTCCTGACTTCACCTTCTCCTTCTCCTTCTTCTACTTCTTCTGATTCACCCTCCAGACTTCACCTTCTCCTTCTCCTTCTTCTGCTTCTTCTGCTGCGCCCTCCAGACTTCACCTTCTCCTTCTCCTTCTTCTGCTTCTTCTTATTCACCCTCCAGACTTCACCTTCTCCTTCTCCTTCTTCTGCTTCTTCTGATTCACCCTCCAGATTTCACCTTCTCCTTCTCCTTCTTCTGCTTCTTCTGCTTCACTCTCCTGACTTCACCTTCTCCTTCTCCTTCTTCTACTTCTTCTGATTCACCCTCCAGACTTCACCTTCTCCTTCTCCTTCTTCTACTTCTTCTGATTCACCCTCCAGACTTCACCTACTCCTTCTCCTTCTTCTGCTTCTTCTGCTTCACCCTCCAGACTTCACCTTCTCCTTCTCCTTCTTCTGCTACTTCTGCTTCGCCCTCCAGACTTCACCTTCTCCTTCTCCTTCTTCTGCTTCTTCTGCTTCACTCTCCTGACTTCACCTTCTCCTTCTCCTTCATCTACTTCTTCTGATTCACCCTCCAGACCTCACCCTCTCCTTCTCCTTCTTCTGCTTCTTCTGCTTCACCCTCCAGACTTCACCTTCTCTTTCTCCTTCTTCTGCTTCTTCTGCTGCGCCCTCCAGACTTCACCTTCTCCTTCTCCTTCTTCTGCTTCTTCTGATTCACCCTCCAGACTTCACCTTCTCCTTCTCCTTCTTTTACTTCTTCTGATCCACCCTCCTGACTTCACCTTCACCTTCTCCTTCTTCTGCTTCTTCTGCTTCACCCTCCAGACTTCACCTTCTCCTTCTCCTTCTTCTGCTTCTTCTGCTTCACCCTCCAGACTTCACCTTCTCCTTCTCCTTCTTCTGCTTCTTCTGCTTCACCCTCCTGACTTCACCTTATCCTTCTCCTTCTTCTACTTCTTCTGATTCACCCTCCAGACTTCACCTACTCCTTCTCCTTCTTCTGCTTCTTCTGATTCACCCTCCAGACTTCACCTTCTCCTTCTCCTTCCTCTGCTTCTTCTGCTTCGCCCTCCAGACTTCACCTTCTCCTTCTCCTTCTTCTGCTTCTTCTGCTTCACTCTCCTGACTTCACCTTCTCCTTCTCCTTCTTCTACTTCTTCTGATTCACCCTCCAGACTTCACCCTCTCCTTCTCCTTCTTCTGCTTCTTCTGCTTCACCCTCCAGACTTCACCTTCTCCTTCTCCTTCTTCTGCTTCTTCTGCTTCACCGTCCTGACTTCACCTTCTCCTTCTCCTTCTTCTACTTCTTCTGCTTCACCCCCCTGACTTCACCTGCTCCTTCTCCTTCTTCTGCTTCTTCTGATTCACCCTCCAGACTTCACCTTCTCCTTCTCCTTCTTCTGCTTCTTCTGATTCACCCTCCAGACTTCACCTTCTCCTTCTCCTTCTTCTGCTTCTTCTGATTCACCCTCCAGACTTCACCTTCTCCTTCTCCTTCTTCTGATTCTTCTGATTCACCCTCCAGACTTCACCTTCTCCTTCTCCTTCTTCTGCTTCTTCTGATTCACCCTCCAGACTTCACCTTCTCCTTCTCTTTCTTCTGCTTCTTCTGATTCTCCCTCCAGACTTCACCTTCTCCTTCTCCTTCTTCTGATTCTTCTGATTCACCCTCCAGACTTCACCTTCTCCTTCTCCTTCTTCTGCTTCTTCTGATTCACCCTCCTGACTTCACCTTCTCCTTCTCCTTCTTCTACTTCTTCTGATTCACCCTCCTGACTTCACCTTCTCCTTCTCCTTCTTCTACTTCTTCTGCTTCACCCTCCAGACTTCACCTTCTCCTTCTCCTTCTTCTACTTCTTCTGATTCACCCTCCAGAGTTCACCTTCTCCTTCTTCTACTTCTTCTGATTCACCCTCCAGACTTCACCTTCTCCTTCTCCTTCTTCTACTTCTTCTGATTCATCCTCCAGACTTCACCTTCTCCTTCTCCTTCTTCTGCTTCTTCTGATTCACCCTCCAGACTTCACCTTCTCCTTCTCCTTATTCTGCTTCTTCTGATTCACCCTCCAGACTTCACCTTCTCCTTCTCCTTCTTCTGCTTCTTCTGATTCACCCTCCAGACTTCACCTTCTCCTTCTCCTTCTTCTGCTTCTTCTGATTCACCCTCCAGACTTCACCTTCTCCTTCTCCTTCTTCTACTTCTTCTGATTCACCCTCCAGACTTCATCTTCTCCTTCTCCTTCTTCTGCTTCTTCTGATTCACCCTCCAGACTTCACCTTCTCCTTCTCCTTCGTCTACTTCTTCTGATTCACCCTCCAGACTACACCTTCTCCTTCTCCTTCTTCTACTTCTTCTGATTCACCCTCCAGACTTCACCTTCTCCTTCTCCTTCTTCTGTTTCTTCTGGTTCACCCTCCAGACTTCACCTTCTCCTTCTCCTTCTTCTACTTCTTCTGATTCACCCTCCAGACTTCATCTTCTCCTTCTCCTTCTTCTACTTCTTCTGATTCACCCTCCAGACTTCATCTTCTCCTTCTCCTTCTTCTGCATCTTCTGATTCACCCTCCAGACTTCACCTTCTCCTTCTCCTTCTTCTGCTTCTTCTGATTCACCCTCCAGACTTCACCTTCTCCTTCTCCTTCTTCTACTTCTTCTGATTCACCCTCCAGACCTCACCTTCTCCTTCTCCTTCTTCTACTTCTTCTGATTCACCCTCCAGTCTTCACATTCTCCTTCTCCTTCTTCTGTTTCTTCTGCTCAAGCCTCCAGACTTCACCTTCTCCTTCTCTTTCTTCTGATTCTTCTGATTCACCCTCCAGACTTCACCTTCTCCTTCTCCTTCTTCTGATTCTTCTGATTCACCCTCCAGACTTCACCTTCTCCTTCTCCTTCTTCTGCTTCTTCTGATTCACCCTCCTGGCTTCACCTTCTCCTTCTCCTTCTTCTCCTTCTTCTGATTCACCCTCCTGACTTCACCGTCTCCTTCTCCTTCTTCTCCTTCTTCTGCTTAACCTCCAGACTTCACCTTCTCCTTCTCCTTCTTCTACCTCTTCTGATTCACCCTCCAGACTTCACCTTCTCCTTCTCCTTCTTCTGCTTCTTCTGATTCACCCTCCAGACTTCACCTTCTCCTTCTCCTTATTCTGCTTCTTCTGATTCACCCTCCAGACTTCACCTTCTCCTTCTCCTTATTCTGCTTCTTCTGATTCACCCTCCTGACTTCACCTTCTCCTTCTCCTTCTTCTGCTTCTTCTGATTCACCCTCCAGACTTCACCTTCTCCTTCTCCTTCTTCTACTTCTTCTGATTCACCCTCCAGACTTCACCTTCTCCTTCTCCTTCTTCTGCTTCTTCTGATTCACCCTCCAGACTTCACCTTCTCCTTCTCCTTATTCTGCTTCTTCTGATTCACCCTCCAGACTTCACCTTCTCCTTCTCCTTCTTCTGCTTCTTCTGATTCACTCTCCAGACTTCACCTTCTCCTTCTCCTTCTTCTGCTTCTTCTGATTCATCCTCCAGACATCACCTTCTCCTTCTCCTTCTTCTGCTTCTTCTGATTCACCCTCCAGACTTCACCTTCTCCTTCTCCTTCTTCTACTTCTTCTGATTCACCCTCCAGACTTCACCTTCTCCTTCTCTTTCTTCTGCTTCTTCTGATTCACCCTCCAGACTTCACCTTCTCCTTCTCCTTCTTCTGATTCTTCTGATTCACCCTCCAGACTTCACCTTCTCCTTCTCCTTCTTCTGCTTCTTCTGATTCACCCTCCTGACTTCACCTTCTCCTTCTCCTTCTTCTACTTCTTCTGATTCACCCTCCTGACTTCACCTTCTCCTTCTCCTTCTTCTGCTTCTTCTGATTCACCCTCCAGACTTCACCTTCTCCTTCTCCTTCTTCTGCTTCTTCTGATTCACCCTCCAGACTTCACCTTCTCCTTCTCCTTCTTCTCCTTCTTCTGATTCACCCTCCAGACTTCACCTTCTCCTTCTCCTTCTTCTGCTTCTTCTGATTCACCCTCCAGACTTCACCTTCTCCTTCTCCTTCGTCTACTTCTTCTGATTCACCCTCCAGACGACACCTTCTCCTTCTCCTTCTTCTACTTCTTCTGATTCACCCTCCAGACTTCACCTTCTCCTTCTCCTTCTTCTGTTTCTTCTGATTCACCCTCCCGACTTCACCTTCTCCTTCTCCTTCTTCTACTTCTTCTGATTCAGCCTCCAGACTTCACCTTCTCCTTCTCCTTCTTCTACTTCTTCTGATTCACCCTCCAGACTTCATCTTCTCCTTCTCCTTCTTCTCCTTCTTCTGATTCACCCTCCAGACTTCACCTTCTCCTTCTCCTTCTTCTGCTTCTTCTGATTCACCCTCCAGACTTCACCTTCTCCTTCTCCTTCTTCTACTTCTTCTGATTCACCCTCCAGACTTCACCTTCTCCTTCTCCTTATTCTGCTTCTTCTGTTTCACCCTCCAGACTTCACCTTCTCCTTCTCCTTCTTCTGCTTCTTCTGATTCACCCTCCAGACTTCACCTTCTCCTTCTCCTTCTTCTGCTTCTTCTGATTCACCCTCCAGACTTCACCTTCTCCTTCTCCTTCTTCTACTTCTTCTGATTCACCCTCCAGACTTCACCTTCTCCTTCTCCTTCTTCTGCTTCTTCTGATTCACCCTCCAGACTTCACCTTCTCCTTCTCCTTCGTCTACTTCTTCTGATTCACCCTCCAGACTACACCTTCTCCTTCTCCTTCTTCTACTTCTTCTGATTCACCCTCCAGACTTCACCTTCTCCTTCTCCTTCTTCTGTTTCTTCTGATTCACCCTCCAGACTTCACCTTCTCCTTCTCCTTCTTCTACTTCTTCTGATTCAGCCTCCAGACTTCACCTTCTCCTTCTCCTTTTACTACTTCTTCTGATTCACCCTCCAGACTTCATCTTCTCCTTCTCCTTCTTCTGCTTCTTCTGATTCACCCTCCAGACTTCACCTTCTCCTTCTCCTTCTTCTGCTTCTTCTGATTCACCCTCCAGACTTCACCTTCTCCTTCTCCTTCTTCTACTTCTTCTGATTCACCCTCCAGACTTTACCTTCTCCATCTCCTTCTTCTACTTCTTCTGATTCACCCTCCTGTCTTCACCTTCTCCTTCTCGTTCTTCTGTTTCTTCTGCTTCACCCTCCAGACTTCACCTTCTCCTTCTCTTTCTTCTGCTTCTTCTGATTCACCCTCCAGACTTCACCTTCTCCTTCTCCTTCTTCTGATTCTTCTGATTCACCCTCCAGACTTCACCTTCTCCTTCTCCTTCTTCTGCTTCTTCTGATTCACCCTCCAGACCTCACCTTCTCCTTCTCCTTCTTCTACTTCTTCTGATTCACCCTCCTGACTTCACCTTCTCCTTCTCCTTCATCTACCTCTTCAGCTTCACCCTCCAGACTTCACCTTCTCCTTCTCCTTCTTCTACTTCTTCTGATTCACCCTCCAGACTTCACCTTCTCCTTCTCCTTCTTCTACTTCTTCTGATTCACCCTCCAGACTTCACCTTCTCCTTCTCCTTCTTCTACTTCTTCTGATTCACCCACCAGACTACACCTTCTCCTTCTCCTTCTTCTGCTTCTTCTGATTTACCCTCCAGACTTCACCTTCTCCTTCTCCTTATTCTGCTTCTTCTGATTCACCCTCCAGACTTCACCTTCTCCTTCTCCTTCTTCTGCTTCTTCTGATTCACCCTCCAGACTTCACCTTCTCCTTCTCCTTATCTGCTTCTTCTGATTCACCCTCCAGACTACACCTTCTCCTTCTCCTTCTTCTACTTCTTCTGATTCACCCTCCAGACTTCACCTTCTCCTTCTCCTTCTTCTACTTCTTCTGATTCACCCTCCAGACTTCATCTTCTCCTTCTCCTTCTTCTGCTTCTTCTGATTCACCCTCCAGACTTCACCTTCTCCTTCTCCTTCTTCTGCTTCTTCTGATTCACCCTCCAGACTTCAACTTCTCCTTCTCCTTCTTCTACTTCTTCTGATTCACCCTCCAGACTTCACCTTCTCCTTCTCCTTCTTCTACTTCTTCTGATTCACCCTCCAGTCTTCACCTTCTCCTTCTCCTTCTTCTGTTTCTTCTGCCTCACCCTCCAGACTTCACCTTCTCCTTCTCTTTCTTCTGCTTCTTCTGATTCACCCTCCAGACTTCACCTTCTCCTTCTCCTTCTTCTGATTCTTCTGATTCACCCTCCAGACTTCACCTTCTCCTTCTCCTTCTTCTGCTTCTTCTGATTCACCCTCCTGACTTCACCTTCTCCTTCTCCTTCTTCTACTTCTGCTGATTCACTCTCCTGACTTCACCTTCTCCTTCTCCTTCTTCTACTTCTTCTGCTTCACCCTCCAGACTTCACCTTCTCCTTCTCCTTCTTCTACTTCTTCTGATTCACCCTCCAGACTTCACCTTCTCCTTCTCCTTCTTCTGCTTCTTCTGATTCACCCTCCAGACTTCACCTTCTCATTCTCCTTCTTCTGCTTCTTCTGCTGCGCCCTCCAGACTTCACCTTCTCCTTCTCCTTCTTCTGCTTCTTCTGCTTCACACTCCAGACTTCACCTTCTCCTTCTCCTTCTTCTGCTTCTTCTGCTGCGCCCTCCAGGCTTCACCTTCTCCTTCTCCTTCTTCTGCTTCTTCTGCTTCACCGTCCTGACTTCACCTTCTCCTTCTCCTTCTTCTACTTCTTCTGCTACACCCCCCTGACTTCACCTGCTCCTTCTCCTTCTTCTGCTTCTTCTGATTCACCCTCCTAAATTCACCTTCTCCTTCTCCTTCTTCTGCTTCTTCTGATTCACCCTCCTGACTTCACCTTTTCCTTCTCCTTCTTCTGTTTCTTCTGCTTCACCCTCCAGACTTCACCTTCTCCTTCTCTTTCTTCTGCTTCTTCTGATTCACCCTCCAGACTTCACCTTCTCCTTCTCCTTCTTCTGATTCTTCTGATTCACCCTCCAGGCTTCACCTTCTCCTTCTCCTTCTTCTGCTTCTTCTGATTCACCCTCCTGACTTCACCTTCTCCTTCTCCTTCTTCTACTTCTTCTGATTCACTCTCCTGACTTCACCTTCTCCTTCTCCTTCTTCTACTTCTTCTGCTTCACCCTCCAGACTTCACCTTCTCCTTCTCCTTCTTCTACTTCTTCTGATTCACCCTCCAGACTTCACCTTCTCCTTCTCCTTCTTCTGCTTCTTCTGATTCACCCTCCATACTTCACCTTCTCCTTCTCCTTCTTCTGTTTCTTCTGATTCACCCTCCAGACTTCACCTTCTCCTTCTCCTTCTTCTACTTCTTCTGATTCAGCCTCCAGACTTCACCTTCTCCTTCTCCTTTTACTACTTCTTCTGATTCACCCTCCAGACTTCATCTTCTCCTTCTCCTTCTTCTGCTTCTTCTGATTCACCCTCCAGACTTCACCTTCTCCTTCTCCTTCTTCTGCTTCTTCTGATTCACCCTCCAGACTTCACCTTCTCCTTCTCCTTCTTCTACTTCTTCTGATTCACCCTCCAGACTTTACCTTCTCCATCTCCTTCTTCTACTTCTTCTGATTCACCCTCCTGTCTTCACCTTCTCCTTCTCGTTCTTCTGTTTCTTCTGCTTCACCCTCCAGACTTCACCTTCTCCTTCTCTTTCTTCTGCTTCTTCTGATTCACCCTCCAGACTTCACCTTCTCCTTCTCCTTCTTCTGATTCTTCTGATTCACCCTCCAGACTTCACCTTCTCCTTCTCCTTCTTCTGCTTCTTCTGATTCACCCTCCAGACCTCACCTTCTCCTTCTCCTTCTTCTACTTCTTCTGATTCACCCTCCTGACTTCACCTTCTCCTTCTCCTTCATCTACCTCTTCAGCTTCACCCTCCAGACTTCACCTTCTCCTTCTCCTTCTTCTACTTCTTCTGATTCACCCTCCAGACTTCACCTTCTCCTTCTCCTTCTTCTACTTCTTCTGATTCACCCTCCAGACTTCACCTTCTCCTTCTCCTTCTTCTACTTCTTCTGATTCACCCACCAGACTACACCTTCTCCTTCTCCTTCTTCTGCTTCTTCTGATTTACCCTCCAGACTTCACCTTCTCCTTCTCCTTATTCTGCTTCTTCTGATTCACCCTCCAGACTTCACCTTCTCCTTCTCCTTCTTCTGCTTCTTCTGATTCACCCTCCAGACTTCACCTTCTCCTTCTCCTTATCTGCTTCTTCTGATTCACCCTCCAGACTTCACCTTCTCCTTCTCCTTCTTCTGCTTCTTCTGATTCACCCTCCAGACTTCACCTTCTCCTTCTCCTTCTTCTGCTTCTTCTGATTCACCCTCCAGACTTCACCTTCTCCTTCTCCTTCGTCTACTTCTTCTGATTCACCCTCCAGACTACACCTTCTCCTTCTCCTTCTTCTACTTCTTCTGATTCACCCTCCAGACTTCACCTTCTCCTTCTCCTTCTTCTACTTCTTCTGATTCACCCTCCAGACTTCATCTTCTCCTTCTCCTTCTTCTGCTTCTTCTGATTCACCCTCCAGACTTCACCTTCTCCTTCTCCTTCTTCTGCTTCTTCTGATTCACCCTCCAGACTTCAACTTCTCCTTCTCCTTCTTCTACTTCTTCTGATTCACCCTCCAGACTTCACCTTCTCCTTCTCCTTCTTCTACTTCTTCTGATTCACCCTCCAGTCTTCACCTTCTCCTTCTCCTTCTTCTGTTTCTTCTGCCTCACCCTCCAGACTTCACCTTCTCCTTCTCTTTCTTCTGCTTCTTCTGATTCACCCTCCAGACTTCACCTTCTCCTTCTCCTTCTTCTGATTCTTCTGATTCACCCTCCAGACTTCACCTTCTCCTTCTCCTTCTTCTGCTTCTTCTGATTCACCCTCCTGACTTCACCTTCTCCTTCTCCTTCTTCTACTTCTGCTGATTCACTCTCCTGACTTCACCTTCTCCTTCTCCTTCTTCTACTTCTTCTGCTTCACCCTCCAGACTTCACCTTCTCCTTCTCCTTCTTCTACTTCTTCTGATTCACCCTCCAGACTTCACCTTCTCCTTCTCCTTCTTCTGCTTCTTCTGATTCACCCTCCAGACTTCACCTTCTCATTCTCCTTCTTCTGCTTCTTCTGCTGCGCCCTCCAGACTTCACCTTCTCCTTCTCCTTCTTCTGCTTCTTCTGCTTCACACTCCAGACTTCACCTTCTCCTTCTCCTTCTTCTGCTTCTTCTGCTGCGCCCTCCAGGCTTCACCTTCTCCTTCTCCTTCTTCTGCTTCTTCTGCTTCACCGTCCTGACTTCACCTTCTCCTTCTCCTTCTTCTACTTCTTCTGCTACACCCCCCTGACTTCACCTGCTCCTTCTCCTTCTTCTGCTTCTTCTGATTCACCCTCCTAAATTCACCTTCTCCTTCTCCTTCTTCTGCTTCTTCTGATTCACCCTCCTGACTTCACCTTTTCCTTCTCCTTCTTCTGTTTCTTCTGCTTCACCCTCCAGACTTCACCTTCTCCTTCTCTTTCTTCTGCTTCTTCTGATTCACCCTCCAGACTTCACCTTCTCCTTCTCCTTCTTCTGATTCTTCTGATTCACCCTCCAGGCTTCACCTTCTCCTTCTCCTTCTTCTGCTTCTTCTGATTCACCCTCCTGACTTCACCTTCTCCTTCTCCTTCTTCTACTTCTTCTGATTCACTCTCCTGACTTCACCTTCTCCTTCTCCTTCTTCTACTTCTTCTGCTTCACCCTCCAGACTTCACCTTCTCCTTCTCCTTCTTCTACTTCTTCTGATTCACCCTCCAGACTTCACCTTCTCCTTCTCCTTCTTCTGCTTCTTCTGATTCACCCTCCATACTTCACCTTCTCATTCTCCTTCTTCTGCTTCTTCTGCTGCGCCCTCCAGACTTCACCTTCTCCTTCTCCTTCTTCTGCTTCTTCTGCTTCACACTCCAGACTTCACCTTCTCCTTCTCCTTCTTCTGCTTCTTCTGCTGCGCCCTCCAGGCTTCACCTTCTCCTTCTCCTTCTTCTGCTTCTTCTGCTTCACCGTCCTGACTTCACCTTCTCCTTCTCCTTCTTCTCCTTCTTCTGCTACACCCCCCTGACTTCACCTGCTCCTTCTCCTTCTTCTGCTTCTTCTGATTCACCCTCCTAAATTCACCTTCTCCTTCTCCTTCTTCTGCTTCTTCTGATTCACCCTCCTGACTTCACCTTCTCCTTCTCCTTCTTCTGCTTCTTCTGATTCACCCTCCAGACTTCACCTTCTCCTTCTCCTTCTTCTGCTTCTTCTGATTCACCCTCCAGACTTCACCTTCTCCTTCTCCTTCTTCTGCTTCTTCTGATTCACCCTCCAGACCTCACCTTCTCCTTCTCCTTCTTCTACTTCTTCTGATTCACCCTCCAGACTTCATCTTCTTCTTCTCCTTCTTCTGCTTCTTCTGATTCACCCTCCAGACTTCACCTTCTCCTTCTCCTTCTTCTGCTTCTTCTGATTCACCCTCCAGACTTCACCTTCTCCTTCTCCTTCTTCTACTTCTTCTGATTCACCCTCCAGTCTTCAACTTCTCCTTCTCCTTCTTCTACTTCTTCTGATTCACCCTCCAGTCTTCACCTTCTCCTTCTCCTTCTTCTGTTTCTTCTGCTTCACCCTCCAGACTTCACCTTCTCCTTCTCTTTCTTCTGCTTCTTCTGCTTCACCCTCCAGACTTCACCTTCTCCTTCTCCTTCTTCTGATTCTTCTGATTCACCCTCCAGACTTCACCTTCTCTATCTCCTTCTTCTGCTTCTTCTGATTCACCCTCCTGACTTCACCTTCTCCTTCTCCTTCTTCTACTTCTTCTGATTCACCCTCCTGACTTCACCTTCTCCTTCTCCTTCTTCTACTTCTTCTGCTTCACCCTCCAGACTTCACCTTCTCCTTCTCCTTCTTCTACTTCTTCTGATTCACCCTCCAGACTTCACCTTCTCCTTCTCCTTCTTCTGCTTCTTCTAATTCACCCTCCAGACTTCACCTTCTCCTTCTCCTTATTCTGCTTCTTCTGATTCACCCTCCAGACTTCACCTTCTCCTTCTCCTTCTTCTGCTTCTTCTGATTCACCCTCCAGACTTCACCTTCTCCTTCTCCTTCTTCTGCTTCTTCTGATTCACCCTCCAGACTTCACCTTCTCCTTCTCCTTCTTCTGCTTCTTCTGATTCACCCTCCAGACTTCACCTTCTCCTTCTCCTTCTTCTACTTCTTCTGATTCACCCTCCAGACTTCACCTTCTCCTTCTCCTTCTTCTGCTTCTTCTGATTCACCCTCCTGACTTCACCTTCTCCTTCTCCTTCTTCTACTTCTTCTGATTCACTCTCCTGACTTCACCTTCTCCTTCTCCTTCTTCTACTTCTTCTGCTTCACCCTCCAGACTTCACCTTCTCCTTCTCCTTCTTCTGCTTCTTCTGATTCACCCTCCAGACTTCACCTTCTCCTTCTCCTTCTTCTGCTTCTTCTGATTCACCCTCCAGACTTCACCTTCTCCTTCTCCTTCTTCTACTTCTTCTGATACACCCTCCAGACTTCACCTTCTCCTTCTCCTACTTCTGCTTCTTCTGATTCACCCTCCTGACTTCACCTTCTCCTTCTCCTTCTTCTACTTCTTCTGATTCACCCTCCTGACTTCACCTTCTCCTTCTCCTTCTTCTACTTCTTCTGCTTCACCCTCCAGACTTCACCTTCTCCTTCTCCTTCTTCTACTTCTTCTGATTCACCCTCCAGACTTCACATTCTCCTTCTCCTTCTTCTGCTTCTTCTGATTCACCCTCCAGACTTCACCTTCTCATTCTCCTTCTTCTGCTTCTTCTGCTGCGCCCTCCAGACTTCACCTTCTCCTTCTCCTTCTTCTGCTTCTTCTGCTTCACACTCCAGACTTCACCTTCTCCTTCTTCTGCTTCTTCTGCTGCGCCCTCCAGGCTTCACCTTCTCCTTCTCCTTCTTCTGCTTCTTCTGCTTCACCGTCCTGACTTCACCTTCTCCTTCTCCTTCTTCTACTTCTTCTGCTACACCCCCCTGACTTCACCTGCTCCTTCTCCTTCTTCTGCTTCTTCTGATTCACCCTCCTAACTTCACCTTCTCCTTCTCCTTCTTCTGCTTCTTCTGATTCACCCTCCTGACTTCACCTCCTCCTTCTCCTTCTTCTGCTTCTTCTGATTCACCCTCCAGACTTCACCTTCTCCTTCTCCTTCTTCTGCTTCTTCTGATTCACCCTCCAGACTTCACCTTCTCCTTCTCCTTCTTCTGCTTCTTCTGATTCACCCTCCAGTCCTCACCTTCTCCTTCTCCTTCTTCTACTTCTTCTGATTCACCCTCCAGACTTCATCTTCTCCTTCTCCTTCTTCTACTTCTTCTGATTCACCCTCCAGACTTCACCTTCTCCTTCTCCTTCTTCTACTTCTTCTGATTCACCCTCCAGTCTTCACCTTCTCCTTCTCCTTCTTCTGTTTCTTCTGCTTCACCCTCCAGACTTCACCTTCTCCTTCTCTTTCTTCTGCTTCTTCTGATTCACCCTCCAGACTTCACCTTCTCCTTCTGCTTCTGATTCTTCTGATTCACCCTCCAGACTTCACCTTCTCCTTCTCCTTCTTCTGCTTCTTCTGATTCACCCTCCTGACTTCACCTTCTCCTTCTCCTTCTTCTACTTCTTCTGATTCACCCTCCTGACTTCACCTTCTCCTTCTCCTTCTTCTACTTCTTCTGCTTCACCCTCCAGACTTCACCTTCTCCTTCTCCTTCCTCTACTTCTTCTGTTTCACCCTCCAGACTTCACCTTCTCCTTCTCCTTCTTCTGCTTCTTCTGATTCACCCTCCAGACTTCACCTTCTCATTCTCCTTCTTCTGCTTCTTCTGCTGCGCCCTCCAGACTTCACCTTCTCCTTCTCCTTCTTCTGCTTCTTCTGCTTCACACTCCAGACTTCACCTTCTCCTTCTCCTTCTTCTGCTTCTTCTGCTGCGCCCTCCAGGCTTCAACTTCTCCTTCTCCTTCTTCTGCTTCTTCTGCTTCACCGTCCTGACTTCACCTTCTCCTTCTCCTTCTTCTACTTCTTCTGCTACACCACCCTGACTTCACCTGCTCCTTCTCCTTCTTCTGCATCTTCTGATTCACCCTCCTAAATTCACCTTCTCCTTCTCCTTCTTCTGCTTCTTCTGATTCACCCTCCTGACTTCACCTTCTCCTTCTCCTTCTTCTGCTTCTTCTGATTCACCCTCCAGACTTCACCTTCTCCTTCTCCTTCTTCTGCTTCTTCTGATTCACCCTCCAGACTTCACCTTCTCCTTCTCCTTCTTCTGCTTCTTCTGATTCACCCTCCAGACCTCACCTTCTCCTTCTCCTTCTTCTACTTCTTCTGATTCACCCTCCAGACTTCATCTTCTCCTTCTCCTTCTTCTACTTCTTCTGATTCACCCTCCAGACTTCACCTTCTCCTTCTCCTTCTTCTACTTCTTCTGATTCACCCTCCAGTCTTCACCTTCTCCTTCTCCTTCTTCTGTTTCTTCTGCTTCACCCTCCAGACTTCAACTTCTCCTTCTCTTTCTTCTGCTTCTTCTGATTCACCCTCCAGACTTCACCTTCTCCTTCTCCTTCTTCTGATTCTTCTGATTCACCCTCCAGACTTCACCTTCTCCTTCTCCTTCTTCTGCTTCTTCTGATTCACCCTCCTGACTTCACCTTCTCCTTCTCCTTCTTCTACTTCTTCTGATTCACCCTCCTGACTTCACCTTCTCCTTCTCCTTCTTCTACTTCTTCTGCTTCACCCTCCAGACTTCACCTTCTCCTTCTCCTTCCTCTACTTCTTCTGTTTCACCCTCCAGACTTCACCTTCTCCTTCTCCTTCTTCTGCTTCTTCTGATTCACCCTCCAGACTTCACCTTCTCATTCTCCTTCTTCTGCTTCTTCTGCTGCCCCCTCCAGACTTCACCTTCTCCTTCTCCTTCTTCTGCTTCTTCTGCTTCACACTCCAGACTTCACCTTCTCCTTCTCCTTCTTCTGCTTCTTCTGCTGCGCCCTCCAGGCTTCAACTTCTCCTTCTCCTTCTTCTGCTTCTTCTGCTTCACCGTCCTGACTTCACCTTCTCCTTCTCCTTCTTCTACTTCTTCTGCTACACCACCCTGACTTCACCTGCTCCTTCTCCTTCTTCTGCTTCTTCTGATTCACCCTCCTAAATTCACCTTCTCCTTCTCCTTCTTCTGCTTCTTCTGATTCACCCTCCTGACTTCACCTTCTCCTTCTCCTTCTTCTGCTTCTTCTGATTCACCCTCCAGACTTCACCTTCTCCTTCTCCTTCTTCTGCTTCTTCTGATTCACCCTCCAGACTTCACCTTCTCCTTCTCCTTCTTCTGCTTCTTCTGATTCACCCTCCAGACCTCACCTTCTCCTTCTCCTTCTTCGACTTCTTCTGATTCACCCTCCAGACTTCCTCTTCTCCTTCTCCTTCTTCTGCTTCTTCTGATTCACCCTCCAGACTTCACCTTCTCCTTCTCCTTCTTCTGCTTCTTCTGATTCACCCTCCAGACTTCACCTTCTCCTTCTCCTTCTTCTACTTCTTCTGATTCACCCTCCAGACTTCACCTTCTCCTTCTCCTTCTTCTACTTCTTCTGATTCACCCTCCAGTCTTCACCTTCTCCTTCTCCTTCTTCTGTTTCTTCTGCTTCACCCTCCAGACTTCACCTTCTCCTTCTCTTTCTTCTGCTTCTTCTGCTTCACCCTCCAGACTTCACCTTCTCCTTCTCCTTCTTCTGATTCTTCTGATTCACCCTCCAGACTTCACCTTCTCTATCTCCTTCTTCCGCTTCTTCTGATTCACCCTCCTGACTTCACCTTCTCCTTCTCCTTCTTCTACTTCTTCTGATTCACCCTCCTGACTTCACCTTCTCCTTCTCCTTCTTCTACTTCTTCTGCTTCACCCTCCAGACTTCACCTTCTCCTTCTCCTTCTTCTGCTTCTTCTGATTCACCCTCCAGACTTCACCTTCTCCTTCTCCTTATTCTGCTTCTTCTGATTCACCCTCCAGACTTCACCTTCTCCTTCTCCTTCTTCTGCTTCTTCTGATTCACCCTCCAGACTTCACCTTCTCCTTCTCCTTCTTCTGCTTCTTCTGATTCACCCTCCAGACTTCACCTTCTACTTCTCCTTCTTCTGCTTCTTCTGATTCACCCTCCAGACTTCACCTTCTCCTTCTCCTTCTTCTACTTCTTCTGATTCACCCTCCAGACTTCACCTTCTCCTTCTCCTTCTTCTGCTTCTTCTGATTCACCCTCCTGACTTCACCTTCTCCTTCTCCTTCTTCTACTTCTTCTGATTCACCCTCCTGACTTCACCTTCTCCTTCTCCTTCTTCTACTTCTTCTGCTTCACCCTCCAGACTTCACCTTCTCCTTCTCCTTCTTCTGCTTCTTCTGATTCACCCTCCAGACTTCACCTTCTCCTTCTCCTTCTTCTGCTTCTTCTGCTGCGCCCTCCAGGCTTCACCTTCTCCTTCTCCTTCTTCTGCTTCTTCTGCTTCACCGTCCTGACTTCACCTTCTCCTTCTCCTTCTTCTACTTCTTCTGCTACACCCCCCTGACTTCACCTGCTCCTTCTCCTTCTTCTGCTTCTTCTGATTCACCCTCCTAACTTCACCTTCTCCTTCTCCTTCTTCTGCTTCCTCTGATTCACCCTCCTGACTTCACCTTCACCTTCTCCTTCTTCTGCTTCTTCTGATTCACCCTCCAGACTTCACCTTCTCCTTCTCCTTCTTCTGCTTCTTCTGATTCACCCTCCAGACTTCACCTTCTCCTTCTCCTTCTTCTGCTTCTTCTGATTCACCCTCCAGACCTCACCTTCTCCTTCTCCTTCTTCTACTTCTTCTGATTCACCCTCCAGACTTCATCTTCTCCTTCTCCTTCTTCTGCTTCTTCTGATTCACCCTCCAGACTTCACCTTCTCCTTCTCCTTCTTCTGCTTCTTCTGATTCACCCTCCAGACTTCACCTTCTCCTTCTCCTTCTTCTACTTCTTCTGATTCACCCTCCAGGCTTCACCTTCTCCTTCTCCTTCTTCTACTTCTTCTGATTCACCCTCCAGTCTTCACCTTCTCCTTCTCCTTCTTCTGTTTATTCTGCTTCACCCTCCAGACTTCACCTTCTCCTTCTCTTTCTTCTGCTTCTTCTGCTTCACCCTCCAGACTTCACCTTCTCCTTCTCCTTCTTCTGATTCTTCTGCTTCACCCTCCAGACTTCACCTTCTCTATCTCCTTCTTCTGCTTCTTCTGATTCACCCTCCTGACTTCACCTTCTCCTTCTCCTTCTTCTACTTCTTCTGATTCACCCTCCTGACTTCACCTTCTCCTTCTCCTTCTTCTACTTCTTCTGCTTCACCCTCCAGACTTCACCTTCTCCTTCTCCTTCTTCTACTTCTTCTGATTCACCCTCCAGACTTCACCTTCTCCTTCTCCTTCTTCTGCTTCTTCTGATTCACCCTCCAGACTTCACCTTCTCCTTCTCCTTTTTCTGCTTCTTCTGATTCACCCTCCAGACTTCACCTTCTCCTTCTCCTTCTTCTGCTTCTTCTGATTCACCCTCCAGACTTCACCTTCTCCTTCTCCTTCTTCTGCTTCTTCTGATTCACCCTCCAGACTTCACCTTCTCCTTCTCCTTCTTCTGCTTCTTCTGATTCACCCTCCAGACTTCACCTTCTCCTTCTCCTTCTTCTACTTCTTCTGATTCACCCTCCAGACTTCACCTTCTCCTTCTCCTTCTTCTGCTTCTTCTGATTCACCCTCCTGACTTCACCTTCTCCTTCTCCTTCTTCTACATCTTCTGATTCACCCTCCTTTTCACCTTCTCCTTCTCCTTCTTCTACTTCTTCTGCTTCACCCTCCAGACTTCAGCTTCTCCTTCTCCTTCTTCTACTTCTTCTGATTCACCCTCCAGACTTCACCTTCTCCTTCTCCTTCTTCTACTTCTTCTGATTCACCCTCCAGACTTCACCTTCTCCTTCTCCTTCTTCTACTTCTTCTGATTCACCCTCCAGACTTCACCTTCTCCTTCTCCTTCTTCTGCTTCTTCTGATTCACCCTCCAGACTTCACCTTCTCCTTCTCCTTCTTCTGCTTCTTCTGATTCACCCTCCAGACTTAACCTTCACCTTCTCCTTCTTCTACTTCTTCTGATTCACCCTCCAGACTTCACCTTCTCCATCTCCTTCTTCTGCTTCTTCTGATTCACCCTCCAGACTTCACCTTCTCCTTCTCCTTCTTCTGCTTCTTCTGATTCACCCTCCAGACCTAACCTTCACCTTCTCCTTCTTCTACTTCTTCTGATTCACCCTCCAGTCTTCACCTTCTCCTTCTCCTTCTTCTGTTTATTCTGCTTCACCCTCCAGACTTCACCTTCTCCTTCTCTTTCTTCTGCTTCTTCTGCTTCACCCTCCAGACTTCACCTTCTCCTTCTCCTTCTTCTGATTCTTCTGATTCACCCTCCAGACTTCACCTTCTCTATCTCCTTCTTCTGCTTCTTCTGATTCACCCTCCTGACTTCACCTTCTCCGTCTCCTTCTTCTACTTCTTCTGATTCACCCTCCTGACTTCACCTTCTCCTTCTCCTTCTTCTACTTCTTCTGCTTCACCCTCCAGACTTCACCTTCTCCTTCTCCTTCTTCTACTTCTTCTGATTCACCCTCCAGACTTCACCTTCTCCTTCTCCTTCTTCTGCTTCTTCTGATTCACCCTCCAGACTTCACCTTCTCCTTCTCCTTTTTCTGCTTCTTCTGATTCACCCTCCAGACTTCACCTTCTCCTTCTCCTTCTTCTGCTTCTTCTGATTCACCCTCCAGACTTCACCTTCTCCTTCTCCTTCTTCTGCTTCTTCTGATTCACCCTCCAGACTTCACCTTCTCCTTCTCCTTCTTCTGCTTCTTCTGATTCACCCTCCAGACTTCACCTTCTCCTTCTCCTTCTTCTACTTCTTCTGATTCACCCTCCAGACTTCACTTTCTCCTTCTCCTTCTTCTGCTTCTTCTGATTCACCCTCCTGACTTCACCTTCTCCTTCTCCTTCTTCTACATCTTCTGATTCACCCTCCTTTTCACCTTCTCCTTCTCCTTCTTCTACTTCTTCTGCTTCACCCTCCAGACTTCAGCTTCTCCTTCTCCTTCTTCTACTTCTTCTGATTCACCCTCCAGACTTCACCTTCTCCTTCTCCTTCTTCTACTTCTTCTGATTCACCCTCCAGACTTCACCTTCTCCTTCTCCTTCTTCTACTTCTTCTGATTCACCCTCCAGACTTCACCTTCTCCTTCTCCTTCTTCTGCTTCTTCTGATTCACCCTCCAGACTTCACCTTCTCCTTCTCCTTCTTCTGCTTCTTCTGATTCACCCTCCAGACTTAACCTTCACCTTCTCCTTCTTCTACTTCTTCTGATTCACCCTCCAGACTTCACCTTCTCCATCTCCTTCTTCTGCTTCTTCTGATTCACCCTCCAGACTTCACCTTCTCCTTCTCCTTCGTCTACTTCTTCTGATTCACCCTCCAGACTTCACCTTCTCCTTCTCCTTCTTCTGCTTCTTCTGATTCACCCTCCAGACTTCACCTTCTCCTTCTCCTTCTTCTGCTTCTTCTGATTCACCCTCCAGACTTAACCTTCACCTTCTCCTTCTTCTACTTCTTCTGATTCACCCTCCAGACTTCACCTTCTCCATCTCCTTCTTCTGCTTCTTCTGATTCACCCTCCAGACTTCACCTTCTCCTTCTCCTTCGTCTACTTCTTCTGATTCACCCTCCAGACTTCACCTTCTCCTTCTCCTTCTTCTGCTTCTTCTGATTCACCCTCCAGACTTAACCTTCACCTTCTCCTTCTTCTACTTCTTCTGATTCACCCTCCAGACTTCACCTTCTCCATCTCCTTCTTCTGCTTCTTCTGATTCACCCTCCAGACTTCACCTTCTCCTTCTCCTTCTTCTGCTTCTTCTGATTCACCCTCCAGACTTAACCTTCACCTTCTCCTTCTTCTACTTCTTCTGATTCACCCTCCAGACTTCACCTTCTCCATCTCCTTCCTCTGCTTCTTCTGATTCACCCTCCAGACTTCACCTTCTCCTTCTCCTTCGTCTACTTCTTCTGATTCACCCTCCAGACTTCACCTTCTCCTTCTCCTTCTTCTGCTTCTTCTGATTCACCCTCCAGACTTCACCTTCTCCTTCTCCTTCTTCTACTTCTTCTGATTCACCCTCCAGACTTCACCTTCTCCTTCTCTTTCTTCTGCCTCTTCTGATTCACCCTCCAGACTTCACCTTCTCCTTCTCCTTCTTCTGATTCTTCTGATTCACCCTCCAGACTTCACCTTCTCCTTCTCCTTCTTCTGCTTCTTCTGATTCACCCTCCTGACTTCACCTTCTCCTTCTCCTTCTTCTACATCTTCTGATTCACCCTCCTGACTTCACCTTCTCCTTCTCCTTCTTCTACTTCTTCTGCATCACCCTCCAGACTTCACCTTCTCCTTCTCCTTCTTCTACTTCTTCTGATTCACCCTCTAGACTTCACCTTCTCCTTCTCCTTCTTCTACTTCTTCTGATTCACCCTCCAGACTTCACCTTCTCCTTCTCCTTCTTCTACTTCTTCTGATTCAACCTCCAGACTTCACCTTCTCCTTCTCCTTCTTCTGCTTCTTCTGATTCACCCTGCAGACATCACCTTCTCCTTCTCCTTATTCTGCTTCTTCTGAATCACCCTCCAGACTTCACCTTCTCCTTCTCCTTCTTCTGCTTCTTCTGATTCACCCTCCAGACTTCACCTTCTCCTTCTCCTTCTTCTGCTTCTTCTGATTCACCCTCCAGACTTCACCTTCTCCTTCTCCTTCTTCTACTTCTTCTGATTCACCCTCCAGACTTCACCTTCTCCATCTCCTTCTTCTGCTTCTTCTGATTCACCCTCCAGACTTCACCTTCTCCTTCTCCTTCGTCTACTTCTTCTGATTCACCCTCCAGACTACACCTTCTCCTTCTCCTTCTTCTACTTCTTCTGATTCACCCTCCAGACTTCACCTTCTCCTTCTCCTTCTTCTGTTTCTTCTGATTCACCCTCCAGACTTCACCTTCTCCTTCTCCTTCTTCTACTACTTCTGATTCACCCTCCAGACTTCACCTTCTCCTTCTCCTTCTTCTACTTCTTCTGATTCACCCTCCAGACTTCATCTTCTCCTTCTCCTTCTTCTGCTTCTTCTGATTCACCCTCCAGACTTCACCTTCTCCTTCTCCTTCTTCTGCTTCTTCTGATTCACCCTCCAGACTTCACCTTCTCCTTCTCCTTCTTCTACTTCTTCTGATTCACCCACCAGACTTCACCTTCTCCTTCTCCTTCTTCTACTTCTTCTGATTCACCCTCCAGTCTTCACCTTCTCCTTCTCCTTCTTCTGTTTCTTCTGCTTCACCCTCCAGACTTCACCTTCTCCTTCTCTTTCTTCTCCTTCTTCTGATTCACCCTCCAGACTTCACCTTCTCCTTCTCCTTCTTCTGATTCTTCTGATTCACCCTCCAGACTTCACCTTCTCCTTCTCCTTCTTCTGCTTCTTCTGATTCACCCTCCTGACTTCACCTTCTCCTTCTCCTTCTTCTACTTCTTCTGATTCACCCTCCTGACTTCACCTTCTCCTTCTCCTTCTTCTACTTCTTCTGCTTCACCCTCCGGACTTCACCTTCTCCTTCTCCTTCTTCTACTTCTTCTGATTCACCCTCCAGACTTCACCTTCTCCTTCTCCTTCTTCTGCTTCTTCTGATTCACCCTCCAGACTTCACCTTCTCCTTCTCCTTATTCTGCTTCTTCTGATTCACCCTCCAGACTTCACCTTCTCCTTCTCCTTATTCTGCTTCTTCTGATTCACCCTCCAGACTTCACCTTCTCCTTCTCCTTCCTTTGCTTCTTCTGATTCACCCTCCAGACTTCACCATCTCCTTCTCCTTCTTCTGATTCTTCTGATTCACCCTCCAGACTTCACCTTCTCCTTCTCCATCTTCTGCTTCTTCTGATTCACCCTCCTGACTTCACCTTCTCCTTCTCCTTCTTCTACTTCTTCTGATTCACCCTCCTGACTTCAACTTCTCCTTCTCCATCTTCTACTTCTTCTGCTTCACCCTCCAGACTTCAACTTCTCCTTCTCCTTCTTCTACTTCTTCTGATTCACCCTCCAGACTTCACCTTCTCCTTCTCCTTCTTCTGCTTCTTCTGATTCACCCTCCAGACTTCACCTTCTCCTTCTCCTTCTTCTGCTTCTTCTGATTCACCCTCCAGACTTCACCTTCTCCTTCTCCTTCTTCTACTTCTTCTGATTTACCCTCCAGACTTCACCTTCTCCTTCTCCTTCTTCTGCTTCTTCTGATTCACCCTCCAGACTTCACCTTCTCCTTCTCCTTCGTCTACTTCTTCTGATTCACCCTCCAGACTACACCTTCTCCTTCTCCTTCTTCTACTTCTTCTGATTCACCCTCCAGACTTCACCTTCTCCTTCTCCTTCTTCTGTTTCTTCTGATTCACCCTCCAGACTTCATCTTCTCCTTCTCCTTCTTCTACTTCTTCTGATTCACCCTCCAGACTTCACCTTCTCCTTCTCCTTATTCTGCTTCTTCTGATTCACCCTCCAGACTTCACCTTCTCCTTCTCCTTCTTCAACTTCTTCTGATTCACCCTCCAGACTTCACCTTCTCCTTCTCCTTCTTCTGCTTCTTCTGATTCACCCTCCAGACTTCACCTTCTCCTTCTCCTTCGTCTACTTCTTCTGATTCACCCTCCAGACTACACCTTCTCCTTCTCCTTCTTCTGCTTCTTCTGATTCACCCTCCAGACTTCACCTTCTCCTACTCCTTCTTCTGTTTCTTCTGATTCACCCTCCAGACTTCATCTTCTCCTTCTCCTTCTTCTACTTCTTCTGATTCACCCTCCAGACTTCACCTTCTCCTTCTCCTTCTTCTACTTCTTCTGATTCACCCTCCAGACTTCATCTTCTCCTTCTCCTTCTTCTACTTCTTCTGATTCACCCTCCAGACTTCACCTTCTCCTTCTCCTTCTTCTGCTTCTTCTGATTCACCCTCCAGACTTCACCTTCTCCTTCTCCTTATTCTGCTTCTTCTGATTCACCCTCCAGACTTCACCTTCTCCTTCTCCTTCTTCTGCTTCTTCTGATTCACCCTCCAGACTTCACCTTCTCCTTCTCCTTCTTCTGCTTCTTCTGATTCACCCTCCAGACTTCAGCTTCTCCTTCTCCTTCTTCTACTTCTTCTGATTCACCCTCCAGACTTCACCTTCTCCTTCTCCTTCTTCTGCTTCTTCTGATTCACCCTCCAGACTTCACCTTCTCCTTCTCCTTCGTCTACTTCTTCTGATTCACCCTCCAGACTACACCTTCTCCTTCTCCTTCTTCTACTTCTTCTGATTCACCCTCCAGACTTCACCTTCTCCTTCTCCTTCTTCTGTTTCTTCTGATTCACCCTCCAGACTTCATCTTCTCCTTCTCCTTCTTCTACTTCTTCTGATTCACCCTCCAGACTTCACCTTCTCCTTCTCCTTCTTCTACTTCTTCTGATTCACCCTCCAGACTTCATCTTCTCCTTCTCCTTTTTCTGCTTCTTCTGATTCACCCTCCAGACTTCACCTTCTCCTTCTCCTTCTTCTGCTTCTTCTGATTCACCCTCCAGACTTCAACTTCTCCTTCTCCTTCTTCTACTTCTTCTGATTCACCCTCCAGACTTCACCTTCTCCTTCTCCTTCTTCTACTTCTTCTGATTCATCCTCCAGTCTTCACCTTCTCCTTCTACTTCTTCTGTTTCTTCTGCTTCACCCTCCAGACTTCACCTTCTCCTTCTCTTTCTTCTACTTCTTCTGATTCACCCTCCAGACTTCACCTTCTCCTTCTCCTTCTTCTGCTTCTTCTGATTCACCCTCCAGACTTCACCTTCTCCTTCTCCTTCGTCTACTTCTTCTGATTCACCCTCCAGACTACACCTTATCCTTCTCCTTCTTCTACTTCTTCTGATTCACCCTCCAGACTTCACCTTCTCCTTCTCCTTCTTCTGTTTCTTCTGATTCACCCTCCAGACTTCATCTTCTCCTTCTCCTTCTTCTACTTCTTCTGATTCACCCTCCAGTCTTCACCTTCTCCTTCTCCTTCTTCTGTTTCTTCTGCTTCACCCTCCAGACTTCACCTTCTCCTTCTCTTTCTTCTGCTTCTTCTGATTCACCCTCCAGACTTCACCTTCTCCTTCTCCTTCTTCTGATTCTTCTGATTCACCCTACAGACTTCACCTTCTCCTTCTCCTTCTTCTGCTTCTTCTGCTTCACCGTCCTGACTTCACCTTCTCCTTCTCCTTCTTCTACTTCTTCTGCTACACCCCCCTGACTTCACCTGCTCCTTCTCCTTCTTCTGCTTCTTCTGATTCACCCTCCTAACTTCACCTTCTCCTTCTCCTTCTTCTGCTTCTTCTGATTCACCCTCCTGACTTCACCTTCTCCTTCTCCTTCTTCTGCTTCTTCTGATTCACCCTCCAGACTTCACCTTCTCCTTCTCCTTCTTCTGCTTCTTCTGATTCACCCTCCAGACTTCACCTTCTCCTTCTCCTTCTTCTGCTTCTTCTGATTCACCCTCCAGACCTCACCTTCTCCTTCTCCTTCTTCTACTTCTTCTGATTCACCCTCCAGACTTCATCTTCTCCTTCTCCTTCTTCTGCTTCTTCTGATTCACCCTCCAGACTTCACCTTCTCCTTCTCCTTCTTCTGCTTCTTCTGATTCACCCTCCAGACTTCACCTTCTCCTTCTCCTTCTTCTACTTCTTCTGATTCACCCTCCAGACTTCACCTTCTCCTTCTCCTTCTTCTACTTCTTCTGATTCACCCTCCAGTCTTCACCTTCTCCTTCTCCTTCTTCTGTTTCTTCTGCTTCACCCTCCAGACTTCACCTTCTCCTTCTCCTTCTTCTACTTCTTCTGATTCACCCTCCAGTCTTCACCTTCTCCTTCTCTTTCTTCTGCTTCTTCTGCTTCACCCTCCAGACTTCACCTTCTCCTTCTCCTTCTTCTGATTCTTCTGATTCACCCTCCAGACTTCACCTTCTCTATCTCCTTCTTCTGCTTCTTCTGATTCACCCTCCTGACTTCACCTTCTCCTTCTCCTTCTTCTACCTCTTCTGATTCACCCTCCTGACTTCACCTTCTCCTTCTCCTTCTTCTACTTCTTCTGCTTCACCCTCCAGACTTCACCTTCTCCTTCTCCTTCTTCTGTTTCTTCTGATTCACCCTCCAGACTTCATCTTCTCCTTCTCCTTCTTCTACTTCTTCTGATTCACCCTCCAGACTTCACCTTCTCCTTCTCCTTATTCTGCTTCTTCTGATTCACCCTCCAGACTTCACCTTCTCCTTCTCCTTCTTCAACTTCTTCTGATTCACCCTCCAGACTTCACCTTCTCCTTCTCCTTCTTCTGCTTCTTCTGATTCACCCTCCAGACTTCACCTTCTCCTTCTCCTTCGTCTACTTCTTCTGATTCACCCTCCAGACTACACCTTCTCCTTCTCCTTCTTCTGCTTCTTCTGATTCACCCTCCAGACTTCACCTTCTCCTACTCCTTCTTCTGTTTCTTCTGATTCACCCTCCAGACTTCATCTTCTCCTTCTCCTTCTTCTACTTCTTCTGATTCACCCTCCAGACTTCACCTTCTCCTTCTCCTTCTTCTACTTCTTCTGATTCACCCTCCAGACTTCATCTTCTCCTTCTCCTTCTTCTACTTCTTCTGATTCACCCTCCAGACTTCACCTTCTCCTTCTCCTTCTTCTGCTTCTTCTGATTCACCCTCCAGACTTCACCTTCTCCTTCTCCTTATTCTGCTTCTTCTGATTCACCCTCCAGACTTCACCTTCTCCTTCTCCTTCTTCTGCTTCTTCTGATTCACCCTCCAGACTTCACCTTCTCCTTCTCCTTCTTCTGCTTCTTCTGATTCACCCTCCAGACTTCAGCTTCTCCTTCTCCTTCTTCTACTTCTTCTGATTCACACTCCAGACTTCACCTTCTCCTTCTCCTTCTTCTGCTTCTTCTGATTCACCCTCCAGACTTCACCTTCTCCTTCTCCTTCGTCTACTTCTTCTGATTCACCCTCCAGACTACACCTTCTCCTTCTCCTTCTTCTACTTCTTCTGATTCACCCTCCAGACTTCACCTTCTCCTTCTCCTTCTTCTGTTTCTTCTGATTCACCCTCCAGACTTCATCTTCTCCTTCTCCTTCTTCTACTTCTTCTGATTCACCCTCCAGACTTCACCTTCTCCTTCTCCTTCTTCTACTTCTTCTGATTCACCCTCCAGACTTCATCTTCTCCTTCTCCTTTTTCTGCTTCTTCTGATTCACCCTCCAGACTTCACCTTCTCCTTCTCCTTCTTCTGCTTCTTCTGATTCACCCTCCAGACTTCAACTTCTCCTTCTCCTTCTTCTACTTCTTCTGATTCACCCTCCAGACTTCACCTTCTCCTTCTCCTTCTTCTACTTCTTCTGATTCATCCTCCAGTCTTCACCTTCTCCTTCTACTTCTTCTGTTTCTTCTGCTTCACCCTCCAGACTTCACCTTCTCCTTCTCTTTCTTCTACTTCTTCTGATTCACCCTCCAGACTTCACCTTCTCCTTCTCCTTCTTCTGCTTCTTCTGATTCATCCTCCAGACTTCACCTTCTCCTTCTCCTTCGTCTACTTCTTCTGATTCACCCTCCAGACTACACCTTATCCTTCTCCTTCTTCTACTTCTTCTGATTCACCCTCCAGACTTCACCTTCTCCTTCTCCTTCTTCTGTTTCTTCTGATTCACCCTCCAGACTTCATCTTCTCCTTCTCCTTCTTCTACTTCTTCTGATTCACCCTCCAGTCTTCACCTTCTCCTTCTCCTTCTTCTGTTTCTTCTGCTTCACCCTCCAGACTTCACCTTCTCCTTCTCTTTCTTCTGCTTCTTCTGATTCACCCTCCAGACTTCACCTTCTCCTTCTCCTTCTTCTGATTCTTCTGATTCACCCTACAGACTTCACCTTCTCCTTCTCCTTCTTCTGCTTCTTCTGCTTCACCGTCCTGACTTCACCTTCTCCTTCTCCTTCTTCTACTTCTTCTGCTACACCCCCCTGACTTCACCTGCTCCTTCTCCTTCTTCTGCTTCTTCTGATTCACCCTCCTAACTTCACCTTCTCCTTCTCCTTCTTCTGCTTCTTCTGATTCACCCTCCTGACTTCACCTTCTCCTTCTCCTTCTTCTGCTTCTTCTGATTCACCCTCCAGACTTCACCTTCTCCTTCTCCTTCTTCTGCTTCTTCTGATTCACCCTCCAGACTTCACCTTCTCCTTCTCCTTCTTCTGCTTCTTCTGATTCACCCTCCAGACCTCACCTTCTCCTTCTCCTTCTTCTACTTCTTCTGATTCACCCTCCAGACTTCATCTTCTCCTTCTCCTTCTTCTGCTTCTTCTGATTCACCCTCCAGACTTCACCTTCTCCTTCTCCTTCTTCTGCTTCTTCTGATTCACCCTCCAGACTTCACCTTCTCCTTCTCCTTCTTCTACTTCTTCTGATTCACCCTCCAGACTTCACCTTCTCCTTCTCCTTCTTCTACTTCTTCTGATTCACCCTCCAGTCTTCACCTTCTCCTTCTCCTTCTTCTGTTTCTTCTGCTTCACCCTCCAGACTTCACCTTCTCCTTCTCCTTCTTCTACTTCTTCTGATTCACCCTCCAGTCTTCACCTTCTCCTTCTCTTTCTTCTGCTTCTTCTGCTTCACCCTCCAGACTTCACCTTCTCCTTCTCCTTCTTCTGATTCTTCTGATTCACCCTCCAGACTTCACCTTCTCTATCTCCTTCTTCTGCTTCTTCTGATTCACCCTCCTGACTTCACCTTCTCCTTCTCCTTCTTCTACCTCTTCTGATTCACCCTCCTGACTTCACCTTCTCCTTCTCCTTCTTCTACTTCTTCTGCTTCACCCTCCAGACTTCACCTTCTCCTTCTCCTTCTTCTACTTCTTTTGATTCACCCTCCAGACTTCACCTTCTCCTTCTCCTTCTTCTGCTTCTTCTGATTCACCCTCCAGACTTCACCTTCTCCTTCTCCTTATTCTGCTTCTTCTGATTCACCCTCCAGACTTCACCTTCTCCTTCTCCTTCTTCTGCTTCTTCTGATTCACCCTCCAGACTTCACCTTCTCCTTCTCCTTCTTCTGCTTCTTCTGATTCACCCTCCAGACTTCACCTTCTCCTTCTCCTTCTTCTGCTTCTTCTGATTCACCCTCCAGACTTCACCTTCTCCTTCTCCTTCTTCTACTTCTTCTGATTCACCCTCCAGACTTCACCTTCTACTTCTCCTTCTTCTGCTTCTTCTGATTCACCCTCCTGACTTCACCTTCTCCTTCTCCTTCTTCTACATCTTCTGATTCACCCTCCTGACTTCACCTTCTCCTTCTCCTTCTTCTACTTCTTCTGCTTCACCCTCCAGACTTCAGCTTCTCCTTCTCCTTCTTCTACTTCTTCTGATTCACCCTCCAGACTTCACCTTCTCCTTCTCCTTCTTCTACTTCTTCTGATTCACCCTCCAGACTTCACCTTCTCCTTCTCCTTCTTCTACTTCTTCGGATTCACCCTCCAGACTTCACCTTCTCCTTCTCCTTCTTCTGCTTCTTCTGATTCACCCTCCAGACTTCACCTTCTCCTTCTCCTTATTCTGCTTCTTCTGAATCACCCTCCAGACTTCACCTTCTCCTTCTCCTTCTTCTGCTTCTTCTGATTCACCCTCCAGACTTCACCTTCTCATTCTCCTTCTTCTGCTTCTTCTGATTCACCCTCCAGACTTCACCTTCACCTTCTCCTTCTTCTACTTCTTCTGATTCACCCTCCAGACTTCACGATCTCCATCTCCTTCTTCTGTTTCTTCTGATTCACCCTCCAGACTTCATCTTCTCCTTCTCCTTCTTCTACTTCTTCTGATTCACCCTCCAGACTTCACCTTCTCCTTCTCCTTATTCTGCTTCTTCTGATTCACCCTCCAGACTTCACCTTCTCCTTCTCCTTCTTCAACTTCTTCTGATTCACCCTCCAGACTTCACCTTCTCCTTCTCCTTCTTCTGCTTCTTCTGATTCACCCTCCAGACTTCACCTTCTCCTTCTCCTTCGTCTACTTCTTCTGATTCACCCTCCAGACTACACCTTCTCCTTCTCCTTCTTCTGCTTCTTCTGATTCACCCTCCAGACTTCACCTTCTCCTACTCCTTCTTCTGTTTCTTCTGATTCACCCTCCAGACTTCATCTTCTCCTTCTCCTTCTTCTACTTCTTCTGATTCACCCTCCAGACTTCACCTTCTCCTTCTCCTTCTTCTACTTCTTCTGATTCACCCTCCAGACTTCATCTTCTCCTTCTCCTTCTTCTACTTCTTCTGATTCACCCTCCAGACTTCACCTTCTCCTTCTCCTTCTTCTGCTTCTTCTGATTCACCCTCCAGACTTCACCTTCTCCTTCTCCTTATTCTGCTTCTTCTGATTCACCCTCCAGACTTCACCTTCTCCTTCTCCTTCTTCTGCTTCTTCTGATTCACCCTCCAGACTTCACCTTCTCCTTCTCCTTCTTCTGCTTCTTCTGATTCACCCTCCAGACTTCAGCTTCTCCTTCTCCTTCTTCTACTTCTTCTGATTCACCCTCCAGACTTCACCTTCTCCTTCTCCTTCTTCTGCTTCTTCTGATTCACCCTCCAGACTTCACCTTCTCCTTCTCCTTCGTCTACTTCTTCTGATTCACCCTCCAGACTACACCTTCTCCTTCTCCTTCTTCTACTTCTTCTGATTCACCCTCCAGACTTCACCTTCTCCTTCTCCTTCTTCTGTTTCTTCTGATTCACCCTCCAGACTTCATCTTCTCCTTCTCCTTCTTCTACTTCTTCTGATTCACCCTCCAGACTTCACCTTCTCCTTCTCCTTCTTCTACTTCTTCTGATTCACCCTCCAGACTTCATCTTCTCCTTCTCCTTTTTCTGCTTCTTCTGATTCACCCTCCAGACTTCACCTTCTCCTTCTCCTTCTTCTGCTTCTTCTGATTCACCCTCCAGACTTCAACTTCTCCTTCTCCTTCTTCTACTTCTTCTGATTCACCCTCCAGACTTCACCTTCTCCTTCTCCTTCTTCTACTTCTTCTGATTCATCCTCCAGTCTTCACCTTCTCCTTCTACTTCTTCTGTTTCTTCTGCTTCACCCTCCAGACTTCACCTTCTCCTTCTCTTTCTTCTACTTCTTCTGATTCACCCTCCAGACTTCACCTTCTCCTTCTCCTTCTTCTGCTTCTTCTGATTCACCCTCCAGACTTCACCTTCTCCTTCTCCTTCGTCTACTTCTTCTGATTCACCCTCCAGACTACACCTTATCCTTCTCCTTCTTCTACTTCTTCTGATTCACCCTCCAGACTTCACCTTCTCCTTCTCCTTCTTCTGTTTCTTCTGATTCACCCTCCAGACTTCATCTTCTCCTTCTCCTTCTTCTACTTCTTCTGATTCACCCTCCAGTCTTCACCTTCTCCTTCTCCTTCTTCTGTTTCTTCTGCTTCACCCTCCAGACTTCACCTTCTCCTTCTCTTTCTTCTGCTTCTTCTGATTCACCCTCCAGACTTCACCTTCTCCTTCTCCTTCTTCTGATTCTTCTGATTCACCCTACAGACTTCACCTTCTCCTTCTCCTTCTTCTGCTTCTTCTGCTTCACCGTCCTGACTTCACCTTCTCCTTCTCCTTCTTCTACTTCTTCTGCTACACCCCCCTGACTTCACCTGCTCCTTCTCCTTCTTCTGCTTCTTCTGATTCACCCTCCTAACTTCACCTTCTCCTTCTCCTTCTTCTGCTTCTTCTGATTCACCCTCCTGACTTCACCTTCTCCTTCTCCTTCTTCTGCTTCTTCTGATTCACCCTCCAGACTTCACCTTCTCCTTCTCCTTCTTCTGCTTCTTCTGATTCACCCTCCAGACTTCACCTTCTCCTTCTCCTTCTTCTGCTTCTTCTGATTCACCCTCCAGACCTCACCTTCTCCTTCTCCTTCTTCTACTTCTTCTGATTCACCCTCCAGACTTCATCTTCTCCTTCTCCTTCTTCTGCTTCTTCTGATTCACCCTCCAGACTTCACCTTCTCCTTCTCCTTCTTCTGCTTCTTCTGATTCACCCTCCAGACTTCACCTTCTCCTTCTCCTTCTTCTACTTCTTCTGATTCACCCTCCAGACTTCACCTTCTCCTTCTCCTTCTTCTACTTCTTCTGATTCACCCTCCAGTCTTCACCTTCTCCTTCTCCTTCTTCTGTTTCTTCTGCTTCACCCTCCAGACTTCACCTTCTCCTTCTCCTTCTTCTACTTCTTCTGATTCACCCTCCAGTCTTCACCTTCTCCTTCTCTTTCTTCTGCTTCTTCTGCTTCACCCTCCAGACTTCACCTTCTCCTTCTCCTTCTTCTGATTCTTCTGATTCACCCTCCAGACTTCACCTTCTCTATCTCCTTCTTCTGCTTCTTCTGATTCACCCTCCTGACTTCACCTTCTCCTTCTCCTTCTTCTACCTCTTCTGATTCACCCTCCTGACTTCACCTTCTCCTTCTCCTTCTTCTACTTCTTCTGCTTCACCCTCCAGACTTCACCTTCTCCTTCTCCTTCTTCTACTTCTTTTGATTCACCCTCCAGACTTCACCTTCTCCTTCTCCTTCTTCTGCTTCTTCTGATTCACCCTCCAGACTTCACCTTCTCCTTCTCCTTATTCTGCTTCTTCTGATTCACCCTCCAGACTTCACCTTCTCCTTCTCCTTCTTCTGCTTCTTCTGATTCACCCTCCAGACTTCACCTTCTCCTTCTCCTTCTTCTGCTTCTTCTGATTCACCCTCCAGACTTCACCTTCTCCTTCTCCTTCTTCTGCTTCTTCTGATTCACCCTCCAGACTTCACCTTCTCCTTCTCCTTCTTCTACTTCTTCTGATTCACCCTCCAGACTTCACCTTCTACTTCTCCTTCTTCTGCTTCTTCTGATTCACCCTCCTGACTTCACCTTCTCCTTCTCCTTCTTCTACATCTTCTGATTCACCCTCCTGACTTCACCTTCTCCTTCTCCTTCTTCTACTTCTTCTGCTTCACCCTCCAGACTTCAGCTTCTCCTTCTCCTTCTTCTACTTCTTCTGATTCACCCTCCAGACTTCACCTTCTCCTTCTCCTTCTTCTACTTCTTCTGATTCACCCTCCAGACTTCACCTTCTCCTTCTCCTTCTTCTACTTCTTCGGATTCACCCTCCAGACTTCACCTTCTCCTTCTCCTTCTTCTGCTTCTTCTGATTCACCCTCCAGACTTCACCTTCTCCTTCTCCTTATTCTGCTTCTTCTGAATCACCCTCCAGACTTCACCTTCTCCTTCTCCTTCTTCTGCTTCTTCTGATTCACCCTCCAGACTTCACCTTCTCATTCTCCTTCTTCTGCTTCTTCTGATTCACCCTCCAGACTTCACCTTCACCTTCTCCTTCTTCTACTTCTTCTGATTCACCCTCCAGACTTCACGATCTCCATCTCCTTCTTCTGCTTCTTCTGATTCACCCTCCAGACTTCACCTTCTCCTTCTCCTTCGTCTACTTCTTCTGATTCACCCTCCAGACTTCACCTTCTCCTTCTCCTTCTTCTGCTTCTTCTGATTCACCCTCCAGACTTCACCTTCTCCTTCTCCTTCTTCTACTTCTTCTGATTCACCCTCCAGACTTCACCTTCTCCTTCTCTTTCTTCTGCTTCTTCTGATTCACCCTCCAGACTTCACCTTCTCCTTCTCCTTCTTCTGATTCTTCTGATTCACCCTCCAGACTTCACCTTCTCCTTCTCCTTCTTCTGCTTCTTCTGATTCACCCTCCTGACTTCACCTTCTCCTTCTCCTTCTTCTACATCTTCTGATTCACCCTCCTGACTTCACCTTCTCCTTCTCCTTCTTCTACTTCTTCTGCTTCACCCTCCAGACTTCACCTTCTCCTTCTCCTTCTTCTACTTCTTCTGATTCACCCTCCAGACTTCACCTTCTCCTTCTCCTTCTTCTACTTCTTCTGATTCACCCTCCAGACTTCACCTTCTCCTTCTCCTTCTTCTACTTCTTCTGATTCACCCTCCAGACTTCAACTTCTCCTTCTCATTATTCTGCTTCTTCTGATTCACCCTCCAGACATCACCTTCTCCTTCTCCTTATTCTGCTTCTTCTGAATCACCCTCCAGACTTCACCTTCTCCTTCTCCTTCTTCTGCTTCTTCTGATTCACCCTCCAGACTTCACCTTCACTTCTCCTTCTTCTGCTTCTTCTGATTCACCCTCCAGACTTCACCTTCTCCTTCTCCTTCTTCTACTTCTTCTGATTCACCCTCCAGACTTCACCTTCTCCATCTCCTTCTTCTGCTTCTTCTGATTCACCCTCCAGACTTCACCTTCTCCTTCTCCTTCGTCTACTTCTTCTGATTCACCCTCCAGACTACACCTTCTCCTTCTCCTTCTTCTACTTCTTCTGATTCACCCTCCAGACTTCACCTTCTCCTTCTTCTGTTTCTTCTGATTCACCCTCCAGACTTCACCTTCTCCTTCTCCTTCTTCCACTACTTCTGATTCACCCTCAAGACTTCACCTTCTCCTTCTCCTTCTTCTACTTCTTCTGATTCACCCTCCAGACTTCATCTTCTCCTTCTCCTTCTTCTGCTTCTTCTGATTCACCCTCCAGACTTCACCTTCTCCTTCTCCTTCTTCTGCTTCTTCTGATTCACCCTCCAGACTTCACCTTCTCCTTCTCCTTCTTCTACTTCATCTGATTCACCCTCCAGACTTCACCTTCTCCTTCTCCTTCTTCTACTTCTTCTGATTCACCCTCCAGTCTTCACCTTCTCCTTCTTCTTCTTCTGTTTCTTCTGCTTCACCCTCCAGACTTCACCTTCTCCTTCTCATTCTTCTGCTTCTTCTGATTCACCCTCCAGACTTCACCTTCTTCTTCTCCTTCTTCTGATTCTTCTGATGCACCCTCCAGACTTCACCTTCTCCTTCTCCTTCTTCTGCTTCTTCTGATTCACCCTCCTGACTTCACCTTCTCCTTCTCATTCTTCTACATCTTCTGATTCACCCTCCTGACTTCACCTTCTCCTTCTCCTTCTTCTACTTCTTCTGCTTCACGCTCCAGACTTCACCTTCTCCTTCTCCTTCTTCTACTTCTTCTGATTCACCCTCCAGACTTCACCTTCTCCTTCTCCTTCTTCTGCTTCTTCTGATTCACCCTCCAGACTTCACCTTCTCCTTCTCCTTATTCTGCTTCTTCTGATTCACCCTCCAGACTTCACCTTCTCCTTCTCCTTATTCTGCTTCTTCTGATTCACCCTCCAGACTTCACCTTCTCCTTCTCCTTCCTTTGCTTCTTCTGATTCACCCTCCAGACTTCGCCTTCTCCTTCTCCTTCTTCTGATTCTTCTGATTCACCCTCCAGACTTCACCTTCTCCTTCTCCTTCTTCTGCTTCTTCTGATTCACCCTCCAGACTTCACCTTCACCTTCTCCTTCTTCTACTTCTTCTGATTCACCCTCCAGACTTCACTATCTCCATCTCCTTCTTCTGCTTCTTCTGATTCACCCTCCAGACTTCACCTTCTCCTTCTCCTTCGTCTACTTCTTCTGATTCACCCTCCAGACTTCACCTTCTCCTTCTCCTTCTTCTGCTTCTTCTGATTCACCCTCCAGACTTCACCTTCTCCTTCTCCTTCTTCTACTTCTTCTGATTCACCCTCCAGACTTCACCTTCTCCTTCTCTTTCTTCTGCTTCTTCTGATTCACCCTCCAGACTTCACCTTCTCCTTCTCCTTCTTCTGATTCTTCTGATTCACCCTCCAGACTTCACCTTCTCCTTCTCCTTCTTCTGCTTCTTCTGATTCACCCTCCTGACTTCACCTTCTCCTTCTCCTTCTTCTACATCTTCTGATTCACCCTCCTGACTTCACCTTCTCCTTCTCCTTCTTCTACTTCTTCTGCTTCACCCTCCAGACTTCACCTTCTCCTTCTCCTTCTTCTACTTCTTCTGATTCACCCTCCAGACTTCACCTTCTCCTTCTCCTTCTTCTACTTCTTCTGATTCACCCTCCAGACTTCACCTTCTCCTTCTCCTTCTTCTACTTCTTCTGATTCACCCTCCAGACTTCACCTTCTCCTTCTCATTATTCTGCTTCTTCTGATTCACCCTCCAGACATCACCTTCTCCTTCTCCTTATTCTGCTTCTTCTGAATCACCCTCCAGACTTCACCTTCTCCTTCTCCTTCTTCTGCTTCTTCTGATTCACCCTCCAGACTTCACCTTCTCCTTCTCCTTCTTCTGCTTCTTCTGATTCACCCTCCAGACTTCACCTTCTCCTTCTCCTTCTTCTACTTCTTCTGATTCACCCTCCAGACTTCACCTTCTCCATCTCCTTCTTCTGCTTCTTCTGATTCACCCTCCAGACTTCACCTTCTCCTTCTCCTTCGTCTACTTCTTCTGATTCACCCTCCAGACTACACCTTCTCCTTCTCCTTCTTCTACTTCTTCTGATTCACCCTCCAGACTTCACCTTCTCCTTCTCCTTCTTCTGTTTCTTCTGATTCACCCTCCAGACTTCACCTTCTCCTTCTCCTTCTTCTACTACTTCTGATTCACCCTCAAGACTTCACCTTCTCCTTCTCCTTCTTCTACTTCTTCTGATTCACCCTCCAGACTTCATCTTCTCCTTCTCCTTCTTCTGCTTCTTCTGATTCACCCTCCAGACTTCACCTTCTACTTCTCCTTCTTCTGCTTCTTCTGATTCACCCTCCAGACTTCACCTTCTCCTTCTCCTTCTTCTACTTCATCTGATTCACCCTCCAGACTTCACCTTCTCCTTCTCCTTCTTCTACTTCTTCTGATTCACCCTCCAGTCTTCACCTTCTCCTTCTTCTTCTTCTGTTTCTTCTGCTTCACCCTCCAGACTTCACCTTCTCCTTCTCATTCTTCTGCTTCTTCTGATTCACCCTCCAGACTTCACCTTCTTCTTCTCCTTCTTCTGATTCTTCTGATGCACCCTCCAGACTTCACCTTCTCCTTCTCCTTCTTCTGCTTCTTCTGATTCACCCTCCTGACTTCACCTTCTCCTTCTCCTTCTTCTACTTCTTCTGATTCACCCTCCTGACTTCACCTTCTCCTTCTCCTTCTTCTACTTCTTCTGCTTCACGCTCCAGACTTCACCTTCTCCTTCTCCTTCTTCTACTTCTTCTGATTCACCCTCCAGACTTCACCTTCTCCTTCTCCTTCTTCTGCTTCTTCTGATTCACCCTCCAGACTTCACCTTCTCCTTCTCCTTATTCTGCTTCTTCTGATTCACCCTCCAGACTTCACCTTCTCCTTCTCCTTATTCTGCTTCTTCTGATTCACCCTCCAGACTTCACCTTCTCCTTCTCCTTCCTTTGCTTCTTCTGATTCACCCTCCAGACTTCGCCTTCTCCTTCTCCTTCTTCTGATTCTTCTGATTCACCCTCCAGACTTCACCTTCTCCTTCTCCATCTTCTGCTTCTTCTGATTCACCCTCCTGACTTCACCTTCTCCTTCTCCTTCTTCTACTTCTTCTGATTCACCCTCCTGACTTCACCTTCTCCTTCTCCATCTTCTACTTCTTCTGCTTCACCCTCCAGACTTCAACTTCTCCTTCTCCTTCTTCTACTTCTTCTGATTCACCCTCCAGACTTCACCTTCTCCTTCTCCTTCTTCTGCTTCTTCTGATTCACCCTCCAGACTTCACCTTCTCCTTCTCCTTCTTCTGCTTCTTCTGATTCACCCTCCAGACTTCACCTTCTCCTTCTCCTTCTTCTACTTCTTCTGATTCACCCTCCAGACTTCACCTTCTCCTTCTCCTTCTTCTGCTTCTTCTGATTCACCCTCCAGACTTCACCTTCTCCTTCTCCTTCCTTTGCTTCTTCTGATTCACCCTCCAGACTTCGCCTTCTCCTTCTCCTTCTTCTGATTCTTCTGATTCACCCTCCAGACTTCACCTTCTCCTTCTCCATCTTCTGCTTCTTCTGATTCACCCTCCTGACTTCACCTTCTCCTTCTCCTTCTTCTACTTCTTCTGATTCACCCTCCTGACTTCACCTTCTCCTTCTCCATCTTCTACTTCTTCTGCTTCACCCTCCAGACTTCAACTTCTCCTTCTCCTTCTTCTACTTCTTCTGATTCACCCTCCAGACTTCACCTTCTCCTTCTCCTTCTTCTGCTTCTTCTGATTCACCCTCCAGACTTCACCTTCTCCTTCTCCTTCTTCTGCTTCTTCTGATTCACCCACCAGACTTCACCTTCTCCTTCTCCTTCTTCTACTTCTTCTGATTCACCCTCCAGACTTCACCTTCTCCTTCTCCTTCTTCTGCTTCTTCTGATTCACCCTCCAGACTTCACCTTCTCCTTCTCCTTCGTCTACTTCTTCTGATTCACCCTCCAGACTACACCTTCTCCTTCTCCTTCTTCTACTTCTTCTGATTCACCCTCCAGACTTCACCTTCTCCTTCTCCTTCTTCTGTTTCTTCTGATTCACCCTCCAGACTTCATCTTCTCCTTCTCCTTCTTCTACTTCTTCTGATTCACCCTCCAGACTTCACCTTCTCCTTCTCCTTCTTCTACTTCTTCTGATTCACCCTCCAGACTTCATCTTCTCCTTCTCCTTCTTCTACTTCTTCTGATTCACCCTCCAGACTTCACCTTCTCCTTCTCCTTCTTCTGCTTCTTCTGATTCACCCTCCAGACTTCACCTTCTCCTTCTCCTTATTCTGCTTCTTCTGATTCACCCTCCAGACTTCACCTTCTCCTTCTCCTTCTTCTACTTCTTCTGATTCACCCTCCAGACTTCACCTTCTCCTTCTCCTTCTTCTGCTTCTTCTGATTCACCCTCCAGACTTCACCTTCTCCTTCTCCTTCGTCTACTTCTTCTGATTCACCCTCCAGACTACACCTTCTCCTTCTCCTTCTTCTACTTCTTCTGATTCACCCTCCAGACTTCACCTTCTCCTTCTCCTTCTTCTGTTTCTTCTGATTCACCCTCCAGACTTCATCTTCTCCTTCTCCTTCTTCTACTTCTTCTGATTCACCCTCCAGACTTCACCTTCTCCTTCTCCTTCTTCTACTTCTTCTGATTCACCCTCCAGACTTCATCTTCTCCATCTCCTTCTTCTACTTCTTCTGATTCACCCTCCAGACTTCACCTTCTCCTTCTCCTTCTTCTGCTTCTTCTGATTCACCCTCCAGACTTCACCTTCTCCTTCTCCTTATTCTGCTTCTTCTGATTCACCCTCCAGACTTCACCTTCTCCTTCTCCTTCTTCTGCTTCTTCTGATTCACCCTCCAGACTTCACCTTCTCCTTCTCCTTCTTCTGCTTCTTCTGATTCACCCTCCAGACTTCACCTTCTCCTTCTCCTTCTTCTACTTCTTCTGATTCACCCTCCAGACTTCACCTTCTCCTTCTCCTTCTTCTGCTTCTTCTGATTCACCCTCCAGACTTCACCTTCTCCTTCTCCTTCGTCAACTTTTTCTGATTCACCCTCCAGGCTACACCTTCTCCTTCTCCTTCTTCTACTTCTTCTGATTCACCCTCCAGACTTCACCTTCTCCTTCTCCTTCTTCTGTTTCTTCTGATTCACCCTCCAGACTTCATCTTCTCCTTCTCCTTCTTCTACTTCTTCTGATTCACCCTCCAGACTTCACCTTCTCCTTCTCCTTCTTCTACTTCTTCTGATTCACCCTCCAGACTTCACCTTCTCCTTCTCCTTCTTCTACTTCTTCTGATTCACCCTCCAGACTTCACCTTCTCCTTCTCCTTCTTCTGCTTCTTCTGATTCACCCTCCAGACTTCACCTTCTCATTCTCCTTCTTCTGCTTCTTCTGCTGCGCCCGCCAGACTTCACCTTCTCCTTCTCCTTCTTCTGCTTCTTCTGCTTCACCGTCCTGACTTCACCTTCTCCTTCTCCTTCTTCTATTTCATCTGCTACACCCCCCTGACTTCACCTGCTCCTTCTCCTTCTTCTGCTTCTTCTGATTCACCCTCCTAACTTCACCTTCTCCTTCTCCTTCTTCTGCTTCTTCTGATTCACCCTCCTGACTTCACCTTCTCCTTCTCCTTCTTCTGCTTCTTCTGATTCACCCTCCAGACTTCACCTTCTCCTTCTCCTTCTTCTGCTTCTTCTGATTCACCCTCCAGACTTCACCTTCTCCTTCTCCTTCTTCTGCTTCTTCTGATTCACCCTCCAGACCTCACCTTCTCCTTCTCCTTCTTCTACTTCTTCTGATTCACCCTCCAGACTTCATCTTCTCCTTCTCCTTCTTCTGCTTCTTCTGATTCACCCTCCAGACTTCACCTTCTCCTTCTCCTTCTTCTGCTTCTTCTGATTCACCCTCCAGACTTCACCTTCTCCTTCTCCTTCTTCTACTTCTTCTGATTCACCCTCCAGACTTCACCTTCTCCTTCTCCTTCTTCTACTTCTTCTGATTCACCCTCCAGTCTTCACCTTCTCCTTCTCCTTCTTCTGTTTCTTCTGCTTCACCCTCCAGACTTCACCTTCTCCTTCTCTTTCTTCTGCTTCTTCTGTTTCACCCTCCAGACTTCACCTTCTCCTTCTCCTTCTTCTGATTCTTCTGATTCACCCTCCAGACTTCACCTTCTCTATCTCCTTCTTCTGCTTCTTCTGATTCACCCTCCTGACTTCACCTTCTCCTTCTCCTTCTTCTACTTCTTCTGATTCACCCTCCTGACTTCACCTTCTCCTTCTCCTTCTTCTACTTCTTCTGCTTCACCCTCCAGACTTCACCTTCTCCTTCTCCTTCTTCTACTTCTTCTGATTCACCCTCCAGACTTCACCTTCTCCTTCTCCTTCTTCTGCTTCTTCTGATTCACCCTCCAGACTTCACCTTCTCCTTCTCCTTATTCTGCTTATTCTGATTCACCCTCCAGACTTCACCTTCTCCTTCTACTTCTTCTGCTTCTTCTGATTCACCCTCCAGACTTCACCTTCTCCTTCTCCTTCTTCTGCTTCTTCTGATTCACCCTCCAGACTTCACCTTCTCCTTCTCCTTCTTCTGCTTCTTCTGATTCACCCTCCAGACTTCACCTTCTCCTTCTCCTTCTTCTACTTCTTCTGATTCACCCTCCAGACTTCACCTTCTCCTTCTCCTTCTTCTGCTTCTTCTGATTCACCCTCCTGACTTCACCTTCTCCTTCTTCTTCTTCTACATCTTCTGATTCACCCTCCTGACTTCACCTTCTCCTTCTCCTTCTTCTACTTCTTCTGCTTCACCCTCCAGACTTCACCTTCTCCTTCTCCTTCTTCTACTTCTTCTGATTCACCCTCCAGACTTCACCTTCTCCTTCTCCTTCTTCTACTTCTTCTGATTCACCCTCCAGACTTCACCTTCTCCTTCTCCTTCTTCTACTTCTTCTGATTCACCCTCCAGACTTCACCTTCTCCTTCTCCTTCTTCTGCTTCTTCTGATTCACCCTCCAGAATTCACCTTCTCCTTCTCCTTATTCTGCTTCTTCGGAATCACCCTCCAGACTTCACCTTCTCCTTCTTCTGCTTCTTCTGATTCACCCTCCAGACTTCACCTTCTCCTTCTCCTTCTTCTGCTTCTTCTGATTCACCCTCCAGACTTCACCTTCACCTTCTCCTTCTTCTACTTCTTCTGATTCACCCTCCAGACTTCACCTTCTCCATCTCCTTCTTCTGCTTCTTCTGATTCACCCTCCAGACTTCACCTTCTCCTTCTCCTTCGTCTACTTCTTCTGATTCACCCTCCAGACTTCACCTTCTCCTTCTCCTTCTTCTGCTTCTTCTGATTCACCCTCCAGACTTCACCTTCTCCTTCTCCTTCTTCTACTTCTTCTGATTCACCCTCCAGACTTCACCTTCTCCTTCTCTTTCTTCTGCTTCTTCTGATTCACCCTCCAGACTTCACCTTCTCCTTCTCCTTCTTCTGATTCTTCTGATTCACCCTCCAGAATTCACCTTCTCCTTCTCCTTATTCTGCTTCTTCGGAATCACCCTCCAGACTTCACCTTCTCCTTCTTCTGCTTCTTCTGATTCACCCTCCAGACTTCACCTTCTCCTTCTCCTTCTTCTGCTTCTTCTGATTCACCCTCCAGACTTCACCTTCACCTTCTCCTTCTTCTACTTCTTCTGATTCACCCTCCAGACTTCACCTTCTCCATCTCCTTCTTCTGCTTCTTCTGATTCACCCTCCAGACTTCACCTTCTCCTTCTCCTTCGTCTACTTCTTCTGATTCACCCTCCAGACTTCACCTTCTCCTTCTCCTTCTTCTGCTTCTTCTGATTCACCCTCCAGACTTCACCTTCTCCTTCTCCTTCTTCTACTTCTTCTGATTCACCCTCCAGACTTCACCTTCTCCTTCTCTTTCTTCTGCTTCTTCTGATTCACCCTCCAGACTTCACCTTCTCCTTCTCCTTCTTCTGATTCTTCTGATTCACCCTCCAGACTTCACCTTCTCCTTCTCCTTCTTCTGCTTCTTCTGATTCACCCTCCTGACTTCACCTTCTCCTTCTCCTTCTTCTACATCTTCTGATTCACCCTCCTGACTTCACCTTCTCCTTCTCCTTCTTCTACTTCTTCTGCTTCACCCTCCAGACTTCACCTTCTCCTTCTCCTTCTTCTACTTCTTCTGATTCACCCTCCAGACTTCACCTTCTCCTTCTCCTTCTTCTACTTCTTCTGATTCACCCTCCAGACTTCACCTTCTCCTTCTCCTTCTTCTACTTCTTCTGATTCACCCTCCAGACTTCACCTTCTCCTTCTCCTTCTTCTGCTTCTTCTGATTCACCCTCCAGACATCACCTTCTCCTTCTCCTTATTCTGCTTCTTCTGAATCACCCTCCAGACTTCACCTTCTCCTTCTCCTTCTTCTGCTTCTTCTGATTCACCCTCCAGACTTCACCTTCTCCTTCTCCTTCTTCTGCTTCTTCTGATTCACCCTCCAGACTTCAACTTCTCCTTCTCCTTCTTCTACTTCTTCTGATTCACCCTCCAGACTTCACCTTCTCCATCTCCTTCTTCTGCTTCTTCTGATTCACCCTCCAGACTTCACCTTCTCCTTCTCCTTCGTCTACTTCTTCTGATTCACCCTCCAGACAACATCTTCTCCTTCTCCTTCTTCTACTTCTTCTGATTCACCCTCCAGACTTCACCTTCTCCTTCTCCATCTTCTGCTTCTTCTGATTCACCCTCCTGACATCACCTTCTCCTTCTCCTTCTTCTACTTCTTCTGATTCACCCTCCTGACTTCACCTTCTCCTTCTCCATCTTCTACTTCTTCTGCTTCACCCTCCAGACTTCAAATTCTCCTTCTCCTTCTTCTACTTCTTCTGATTCACCCTCCAGACTTCACCTTCTCCTTCTCCTTCTTCTGCTTCTTCTGATTCACCCTCCAGATTTCACCTTCTCCTTCTCCTTCTTCTGCTTCTTCTGATTCACCCTCCAGACTTCACCTTCTCCTTCTCCTTCTTCTGCTTCTTCTGATTCACCCTCCAGACTTCACCTTCTCATTCTCCTTCTTCTGCTTCTTCTGCTGCGCCCTCCAGACTTCACCTTCTCCTTCTCCTTCTTCTGTTTCTTCTGATTCACCCTCCAGACTTCATCTTCTCCTTCTCCTTCTTCTACTTCTTCTGATTCACCCTCCAGACTTCACCTTCTCCTTCTCCTTCTTCTACTTCTTCTGATTCACCCTCCAGACTTCATCTTCTCCATCTCCTTCTTCTACTTCTTCTGATTCACCCTCCAGACTTCACCTTCTCCTTCTCCTTCTTCTGCTTCTTCTGATTCACCCTCCAGACTTCACCTTCTCCTTCTCCTTATTCTGCTTCTTCTGATTCACCCTCCAGACTTCACCTTCTCCTTCTCCTTCTTCTGCTTCTTCTGATTCACCCTCCAGACTTCACCTTCTCCTTCTCCTTCTTCTGCTTCTTCTGATTCACCCTCCAGACTTCACCTTCTCCTTCTCCTTCTTCTACTTCTTCTGATTCACCCTCCAGACTTCACCTTCTCCTTCTCCTTCTTCTGCTTCTTCTGATTCACCCTCCAGACTTCACCTTCTCCTTCTCCTTCGTCAACTTTTTCTGATTCACCCTCCAGGCTACACCTTCTCCTTCTCCTTCTTCTACTTCTTCTGATTCACCCTCCAGACTTCACCTTCTCCTTCTCCTTCTTCTGTTTCTTCTGATTCACCCTCCAGACTTCATCTTCTCCTTCTCCTTCTTCTACTTCTTCTGATTCACCCTCCAGACTTCACCTTCTCCTTCTCCTTCTTCTACTTCTTCTGATTCACCCTCCAGACTTCACCTTCTCCTTCTCCTTCTTCTGCTTCTTCTGATTCACCCTCCAGACTTCACCTTCTCATTCTCCTTCTTCTGCTTCTTCTGCTGCGCCCGCCAGACTTCACCTTCTCCTTCTCCTTCTTCTGCTTCTTCTGCTTCACCGTCCTGACTTCACCTTCTCCTTCTCCTTCTTCTATTTCATCTGCTACACCCCCCTGACTTCACCTGCTCCTTCTCCTTCTTCTGCTTCTTCTGATTCACCCTCCTAACTTCACCTTCTCCTTCTCCTTCTTCTGCTTCTTCTGATTCACCCTCCTGACTTCACCTTCTCCTTCTCCTTCTTCTGCTTCTTCTGATTCACCCTCCAGACTTCACCTTCTCCTTCTCCTTCTTCTGCTTCTTCTGATTCACCCTCCAGACTTCACCTTCTCCTTCTCCTTCTTCTGCTTCTTCTGATTCACCCTCCAGACCTCACCTTCTCCTTCTCCTTCTTCCACTTCTTCTGATTCACCCTCCAGACTTCATCTTCTCCTTCTCCTTCTTCTGCTTCTTCTGATTCACCCTCCAGACTTCACCTTCTCCTTCTCCTTCTTCTGCTTCTTCTGATTCACCCTCCAGACTTCACCTTCTCCTTCTCCTTCTTCTACTTCTTCTGATTCACCCTCCAGACTTCACCTTCTCCTTCTCCTTCTTCTACTTCTTCTGATTCACCCTCCAGTCTTCACCTTCTCCTTCTCCTTCTTCTGTTTCTTCTGCTTCACCCTCCAGACTTCACCTTCTCCTTCTCTTTCTTCTGCTTCTTCTGTTTCACCCTCCAGACTTCACCTTCTCCTTCTCCTTCTTCTGATTCTTCTGATTCACCCTCCAGACTTCACCTTCTCTATCTCCTTCTTCTGCTTCTTCTGATTCACCCTCCTGACTTCACCTTCTCCTTCTCCTTCTTCTACTTCTTCTGATTCACCCTCCTGACTTCACCTTCTCCTTCTCCTTCTTCTACTTCTTCTGCTTCACCCTCCAGACTTCACCTTCTCCTTCTCCTTCTTCTACTTCTTCTGATTCACCCTCCAGACTTCACCTTCTCCTTCTCCTTCTTCTGCTTCTTCTGATTCACCCTCCAGACTTCACCTTCTCCTTCTCCTTATTCTGCTTATTCTGATTCACCCTCCAGACTTCACCTTCTCCTTCTACTTCTTCTGCTTCTTCTGATTCACCCTCCAGACTTCACCTTCTCCTTCTCCTTCTTCTGCTTCTTCTGATTCACCCTCCAGACTTCACCTTCTCCTTCTCCTTCTTCTGCTTCTTCTGATTCACCCTCCAGACTTCACCTTCTCCTTCTCCTTCTTCTACTTCTTCTGATTCACCCTCCAGACTTCACCTTCTCCTTCTCCTTCTTCTGCTTCTTCTGATTCACCCTCCTGACTTCACCTTCTCCTTCTTCTTCTTCTACATCTTCTGATTCACCCTCCTGACTTCACCTTCTCCTTCTCCTTCTTCTACTTCTTCTGCTTCACCCTCCAGACTTCACCTTCTCCTTCTCCTTCTTCTACTTCTTCTGATTCACCCTCCAGACTTCACCTTCTCCTTCTCCTTCTTCTACTTCTTCTGATTCACCCTCCAGACTTCACCTTCTCCTTCTCCTTCTTCTACTTCTTCTGATTCACCCTCCAGACTTCACCTTCTCCTTCTCCTTCTTCTGCTTCTTCTGATTCACCCTCCAGAATTCACCTTCTCCTTCTCCTTATTCTGCTTCTTCGGAATCACCCTCCAGACTTCACCTTCTCCTTCTTCTGCTTCTTCTGATTCACCCTCCAGACTTCACCTTCTCCTTCTCCTTCTTCTGCTTCTTCTGATTCACCCTCCAGACTTCACCTTCACCTTCTCCTTCTTCTACTTCTTCTGATTCACCCTCCAGACTTCACCTTCTCCATCTCCTTCTTCTGCTTCTTCTGATTCACCCTCCAGACTTCACCTTCTCCTTCTCCTTCGTCTACTTCTTCTGATTCACCCTCCAGACTTCACCTTCTCCTTCTCCTTCTTCTGCTTCTTCTGATTCACCCTCCAGACTTCACCTTCTCCTTCTCCTTCTTCTACTTCTTCTGATTCACCCTCCAGACTTCACCTTCTCCTTCTCTTTCTTCTGCTTCTTCTGATTCACCCTCCAGACTTCACCTTCTCCTTCTCCTTCTTCTGATTCTTCTGATTCACCCTCCAGAATTCACCTTCTCCTTCTCCTTATTCTGCTTCTTCGGAATCACCCTCCAGACTTCACCTTCTCCTTCTTCTGCTTCTTCTGATTCACCCTCCAGACTTCACCTTCTCCTTCTCCTTCTTCTGCTTCTTCTGATTCACCCTCCAGACTTCACCTTCACCTTCTCCTTCTTCTACTTCTTCTGATTCACCCTCCAGACTTCACCTTCTCCATCTCCTTCTTCTGCTTCTTCTGATTCACCCTCCAGACTTCACCTTCTCCTTCTCCTTCGTCTACTTCTTCTGATTCACCCTCCAGACTTCACCTTCTCCTTCTCCTTCTTCTGCTTCTTCTGATTCACCCTCCAGACTTCACCTTCTCCTTCTCCTTCTTCTACTTCTTCTGATTCACCCTCCAGACTTCACCTTCTCCTTCTCTTTCTTCTGCTTCTTCTGATTCACCCTCCAGACTTCACCTTCTCCTTCTCCTTCTTCTGATTCTTCTGATTCACCCTCCAGACTTCACCTTCTCCTTCTCCTTCTTCTGCTTCTTCTGATTCACCCTCCTGACTTCACCTTCTCCTTCTCCTTCTTCTACATCTTCTGATTCACCCTCCTGACTTCACCTTCTCCTTCTCCTTCTTCTACTTCTTCTGCTTCACCCTCCAGACTTCACCTTCTCCTTCTCCTTCTTCTACTTCTTCTGATTCACCCTCCAGACTTCACCTTCTCCTTCTCCTTCTTCTACTTCTTCTGATTCACCCTCCAGACTTCACCTTCTCCTTCTCCTTCTTCTACTTCTTCTGATTCACCCTCCAGACTTCACCTTCTCCTTCTCCTTCTTCTGCTTCTTCTGATTCACCCTCCAGACATCACCTTCTCCTTCTCCTTATTCTGCTTCTTCTGAATCACCCTCCAGACTTCACCTTCTCCTTCTCCTTCTTCTGCTTCTTCTGATTCACCCTCCAGACTTCACCTTCTCCTTCTCCTTCTTCTGCTTCTTCTGATTCACCCTCCAGACTTCAACTTCTCCTTCTCCTTCTTCTACTTCTTCTGATTCACCCTCCAGACTTCACCTTCTCCATCTCCTTCTTCTGCTTCTTCTGATTCACCCTCCAGACTTCACCTTCTCCTTCTCCTTCGTCTACTTCTTCTGATTCACCCTCCAGACAACATCTTCTCCTTCTCCTTCTTCTACTTCTTCTGATTCACCCTCCAGACTTCACCTTCTCCTTCTCCATCTTCTGCTTCTTCTGATTCACCCTCCTGACATCACCTTCTCCTTCTCCTTCTTCTACTTCTTCTGATTCACCCTCCTGACTTCACCTTCTCCTTCTCCATCTTCTTCTTCTTCTGCTTCACCCTCCAGACTTCAAATTCTCCTTCTCCTTCTTCTACTTCTTCTGATTCACCCTCCAGACTTCACCTTCTCCTTCTCCTTCTTCTACTTCTTTTGATTCACCCTCCAGACTTCACCTTCTCCTTCTCCTTCTTCTGCTTCTTCTGATTCACCCTCCAGACTTCACCTTCTCCTTCTCCTTATTCTGCTTCTTCTGATTCACCCTCCAGACTTCACCTTCTCCTTCTCCTTCTTCTGCTTCTTCTGATTCACCCTCCAGACTTCACCTTCTCCTTCTCCTTCTTCTGCTTCTTCTGATTCACCCTCCAGACTTCACCTTCTCCTTCTCCTTCTTCTGCTTCTTCTGATTCACCCTCCAGACTTCACCTTCTCCTTCTCCTTCTTCTACTTCTTCTGATTCACCCTCCAGACTTCACCTTCTACTTCTCCTTCTTCTGCTTCTTCTGATTCACCCTCCTGACTTCACCTTCTCCTTCTCCTTCTTCTACATCTTCTGATTCACCCTCCTGACTTCACCTTCTCCTTCTCCTTCTTCTACTTCTTCTGCTTCACCCTCCAGACTTCAGCTTCTCCTTCTCCTTCTTCTACTTCTTCTGATTCACCCTCCAGACTTCACCTTCTCCTTCTCCTTCTTCTACTTCTTCTGATTCACCCTCCAGACTTCACCTTCTCCTTCTCCTTCTTCTACTTCTTCGGATTCACCCTCCAGACTTCACCTTCTCCTTCTCCTTCTTCTGCTTCTTCTGATTCACCCTCCAGACTTCACCTTCTCCTTCTCCTTATTCTGCTTCTTCTGAATCACCCTCCAGACTTCACCTTCTCCTTCTCCTTCTTCTGCTTCTTCTGATTCACCCTCCAGACTTCACCTTCTCATTCTCCTTCTTCTGCTTCTTCTGATTCACCCTCCAGACTTCACCTTCACCTTCTCCTTCTTCTACTTCTTCTGATTCACCCTCCAGACTTCACGATCTCCATCTCCTTCTTCTGCTTCTTCTGATTCACCCTCCAGACTTCACCTTCTCCTTCTCCTTCGTCTACTTCTTCTGATTCACCCTCCAGACTTCACCTTCTCCTTCTCCTTCTTCTGCTTCTTCTGATTCACCCTCCAGACTTCACCTTCTCCTTCTCCTTCTTCTACTTCTTCTGATTCACCCTCCAGACTTCACCTTCTCCTTCTCTTTCTTCTGCTTCTTCTGATTCACCCTCCAGACTTCACCTTCTCCTTCTCCTTCTTCTGATTCTTCTGATTCACCCTCCAGACTTCACCTTCTCCTTCTCCTTCTTCTGCTTCTTCTGATTCACCCTCCTGACTTCACCTTCTCCTTCTCCTTCTTCTACATCTTCTGATTCACCCTCCTGACTTCACCTTCTCCTTCTCCTTCTTCTACTTCTTCTGCTTCACCCTCCAGACTTCACCTTCTCCTTCTCCTTCTTCTACTTCTTCTGATTCACCCTCCAGACTTCACCTTCTCCTTCTCCTTCTTCTACTTCTTCTGATTCACCCTCCAGACTTCACCTTCTCCTTCTCCTTCTTCTACTTCTTCTGATTCACCCTCCAGACTTCAACTTCTCCTTCTCATTATTCTGCTTCTTCTGATTCACCCTCCAGACATCACCTTCTCCTTCTCCTTATTCTGCTTCTTCTGAATCACCCTCCAGACTTCACCTTCTCCTTCTCCTTCTTCTGCTTCTTCTGATTCACCCTCCAGACTTCACCTTCACTTCTCCTTCTTCTGCTTCTTCTGATTCACCCTCCAGACTTCACCTTCTCCTTCTCCTTCTTCTACTTCTTCTGATTCACCCTCCAGACTTCACCTTCTCCATCTCCTTCTTCTGCTTCTTCTGATTCACCCTCCAGACTTCACCTTCTCCTTCTCCTTCGTCTACTTCTTCTGATTCACCCTCCAGACTACACCTTCTCCTTCTCCTTCTTCTACTTCTTCTGATTCACCCTCCAGACTTCACCTTCTCCTTCTCCTTCTTCCACTACTTCTGATTCACCCTCAAGACTTCACCTTCTCCTTCTCCTTCTTCTACTTCTTCTGATTCACCCTCCAGACTTCATCTTCTCCTTCTCCTTCTTCTGCTTCTTCTGATTCACCCTCCAGACTTCACCTTCTCCTTCTCCTTCTTCTGCTTCTTCTGATTCACCCTCCAGACTTCACCTTCTCCTTCTCCTTCTTCTACTTCATCTGATTCACCCTCCAGACTTCACCTTCTCCTTCTCCTTCTTCTACTTCTTCTGATTCACCCTCCAGTCTTCACCTTCTCCTTCTTCTTCTTCTGTTTCTTCTGCTTCACCCTCCAGACTTCACCTTCTCCTTCTCATTCTTCTGCTTCTTCTGATTCACCCTCCAGACTTCACCTTCTTCTTCTCCTTCTTCTGATTCTTCTGATGCACCCTCCAGACTTCACCTTCTCCTTCTCCTTCTTCTGCTTCTTCTGATTCACCCTCCTGACTTCACCTTCTCCTTCTCATTCTTCTACATCTTCTGATTCACCCTCCTGACTTCACCTTCTCCTTCTCCTTCTTCTACTTCTTCTGCTTCACGCTCCAGACTTCACCTTCTCCTTCTCCTTCTTCTACTTCTTCTGATTCACCCTCCAGACTTCACCTTCTCCTTCTCCTTCTTCTGCTTCTTCTGATTCACCCTCCAGACTTCACCTTCTCCTTCTCCTTATTCTGCTTCTTCTGATTCACCCTCCAGACTTCACCTTCTCCTTCTCCTTATTCTGCTTCTTCTGATTCACCCTCCAGACTTCACCTTCTCCTTCTCCTTCCTTTGCTTCTTCTGATTCACCCTCCAGACTTCGCCTTCTCCTTCTCCTTCTTCTGATTCTTCTGATTCACCCTCCAGACTTCACCTTCTCCTTCTCCTTCTTCTGCTTCTTCTGATTCACCCTCCAGACTTCACCTTCACCTTCTCCTTCTTCTACTTCTTCTGATTCACCCTCCAGACTTCACTATCTCCATCTCCTTCTTCTGCTTCTTCTGATTCACCCTCCAGACTTCACCTTCTCCTTCTCCTTCGTCTACTTCTTCTGATTCACCCTCCAGACTTCACCTTCTCCTTCTCCTTCTTCTACTTCTTCTGCTTCACGCTCCAGACTTCACCTTCTCCTTCTCCTTCTTCTACTTCTTCTGATTCACCCTCCAGACTTCACCTTCTCCTTCTCCTTCTTCTGCTTCTTCTGATTCACCCTCCAGACTTCACCTTCTCCTTCTCCTTATTCTGCTTCTTCTGATTCACCCTCCAGACTTCACCTTCTCCTTCTCCTTCTTCTACTTCTTTTGATTCACCCTCCAGACTTCACCTTCTCCTTCTCCTTCTTCTGCTTCTTCTGATTCACCCTCCAGACTTCACCTTCTCCTTCTCCTTATTCTGCTTCTTCTGATTCACCCTCCAGACTTCACCTTCTCCTTCTCCTTCTTCTGCTTCTTCTGATTCACCCTCCAGACTTCACCTTCTCCTTCTCCTTCTTCTGCTTCTTCTGATTCACCCTCCAGACTTCACCTTCTCCTTCTCCTTCTTCTGCTTCTTCTGATTCACCCTCCAGACTTCACCTTCTCCTTCTCCTTCTTCTACTTCTTCTGATTCACCCTCCAGACTTCACCTTCTACTTCTCCTTCTTCTGCTTCTTCTGATTCACCCTCCTGACTTCACCTTCTCCTTCTCCTTCTTCTACATCTTCTGATTCACCCTCCTGACTTCACCTTCTCCTTCTCCTTCTTCTACTTCTTCTGCTTCACCCTCCAGACTTCAGCTTCTCCTTCTCCTTCTTCTACTTCTTCTGATTCACCCTCCAGACTTCACCTTCTCCTTCTCCTTCTTCTACTTCTTCTGATTCACCCTCCAGACTTCACCTTCTCCTTCTCCTTCTTCTACTTCTTCGGATTCACCCTCCAGACTTCACCTTCTCCTTCTCCTTCTTCTGCTTCTTCTGATTCACCCTCCAGACTTCACCTTCTCCTTCTCCTTATTCTGCTTCTTCTGAATCACCCTCCAGACTTCACCTTCTCCTTCTCCTTCTTCTGCTTCTTCTGATTCACCCTCCAGACTTCACCTTCTCATTCTCCTTCTTCTGCTTCTTCTGATTCACCCTCCAGACTTCACCTTCACCTTCTCCTTCTTCTACTTCTTCTGATTCACCCTCCAGACTTCACGATCTCCATCTCCTTCTTCTGCTTCTTCTGATTCACCCTCCAGACTTCACCTTCTCCTTCTCCTTCGTCTACTTCTTCTGATTCACCCTCCAGACTTCACCTTCTCCTTCTCCTTCTTCTGCTTCTTCTGATTCACCCTCCAGACTTCACCTTCTCCTTCTCCTTCTTCTACTTCTTCTGATTCACCCTCCAGACTTCACCTTCTCCTTCTCTTTCTTCTGCTTCTTCTGATTCACCCTCCAGACTTCACCTTCTCCTTCTCCTTCTTCTGATTCTTCTGATTCACCCTCCAGACTTCACCTTCTCCTTCTCCTTCTTCTGCTTCTTCTGATTCACCCTCCTGACTTCACCTTCTCCTTCTCCTTCTTCTACATCTTCTGATTCACCCTCCTGACTTCACCTTCTCCTTCTCCTTCTTCTACTTCTTCTGCTTCACCCTCCAGACTTCACCTTCTCCTTCTCCTTCTTCTACTTCTTCTGATTCACCCTCCAGACTTCACCTTCTCCTTCTCCTTCTTCTACTTCTTCTGATTCACCCTCCAGACTTCACCTTCTCCTTCTCCTTCTTCTACTTCTTCTGATTCACCCTCCAGACTTCAACTTCTCCTTCTCATTATTCTGCTTCTTCTGATTCACCCTCCAGACATCACCTTCTCCTTCTCCTTATTCTGCTTCTTCTGAATCACCCTCCAGACTTCACCTTCTCCTTCTCCTTCTTCTGCTTCTTCTGATTCACCCTCCAGACTTCACCTTCACTTCTCCTTCTTCTGCTTCTTCTGATTCACCCTCCAGACTTCACCTTCTCCTTCTCCTTCTTCTACTTCTTCTGATTCACCCTCCAGACTTCACCTTCTCCATCTCCTTCTTCTGCTTCTTCTGATTCACCCTCCAGACTTCACCTTCTCCTTCTCCTTCGTCTACTTCTTCTGATTCACCCTCCAGACTACACCTTCTCCTTCTCCTTCTTCTACTTCTTCTGATTCACCCTCCAGACTTCACCTTCTCCTTCTTCTGTTTCTTCTGATTCACCCTCCAGACTTCACCTTCTCCTTCTCCTTCTTCCACTACTTCTGATTCACCCTCAAGACTTCACCTTCTCCTTCTCCTTCTTCTACTTCTTCTGATTCACCCTCCAGACTTCATCTTCTCCTTCTCCTTCTTCTGCTTCTTCTGATTCACCCTCCAGACTTCACCTTCTCCTTCTCCTTCTTCTGCTTCTTCTGATTCACCCTCCAGACTTCACCTTCTCCTTCTCCTTCTTCTACTTCATCTGATTCACCCTCCAGACTTCACCTTCTCCTTCTCCTTCTTCTACTTCTTCTGATTCACCCTCCAGTCTTCACCTTCTCCTTCTTCTTCTTCTGTTTCTTCTGCTTCACCCTCCAGACTTCACCTTCTCCTTCTCATTCTTCTGCTTCTTCTGATTCACCCTCCAGACTTCACCTTCTTCTTCTCCTTCTTCTGATTCTTCTGATGCACCCTCCAGACTTCACCTTCTCCTTCTCCTTCTTCTGCTTCTTCTGATTCACCCTCCTGACTTCACCTTCTCCTTCTCATTCTTCTACATCTTCTGATTCACCCTCCTGACTTCACCTTCTCCTTCTCCTTCTTCTACTTCTTCTGCTTCACGCTCCAGACTTCACCTTCTCCTTCTCCTTCTTCTACTTCTTCTGATTCACCCTCCAGACTTCACCTTCTCCTTCTCCTTCTTCTGCTTCTTCTGATTCACCCTCCAGACTTCACCTTCTCCTTCTCCTTATTCTGCTTCTTCTGATTCACCCTCCAGACTTCACCTTCTCCTTCTCCTTATTCTGCTTCTTCTGATTCACCCTCCAGACTTCACCTTCTCCTTCTCCTTCCTTTGCTTCTTCTGATTCACCCTCCAGACTTCGCCTTCTCCTTCTCCTTCTTCTGATTCTTCTGATTCACCCTCCAGACTTCACCTTCTCCTTCTCCTTCTTCTGCTTCTTCTGATTCACCCTCCAGACTTCACCTTCACCTTCTCCTTCTTCTACTTCTTCTGATTCACCCTCCAGACTTCACTATCTCCATCTCCTTCTTCTGCTTCTTCTGATTCACCCTCCAGACTTCACCTTCTCCTTCTCCTTCGTCTACTTCTTCTGATTCACCCTCCAGACTTCACCTTCTCCTTCTCCTTCTTCTGCTTCTTCTGATTCACCCTCCAGACTTCACCTTCTCCTTCTCCTTCTTCTACTTCTTCTGATTCACCCTCCAGACTTCACCTTCTCCTTCTCTTTCTTCTGCTTCTTCTGATTCACCCTCCAGACTTCACCTTCTCCTTCTCCTTCTTCTGATTCTTCTGATTCACCCTCCAGACTTCACCTTCTCCTTCTCCTTCTTCTGCTTCTTCTGATTCACCCTCCTGACTTCACCTTCTCCTTCTCCTTCTTCTACATCTTCTGATTCACCCTCCTGACTTCACCTTCTCCTTCTCCTTCTTCTACTTCTTCTGCTTCACCCTCCAGACTTCACCTTCTCCTTCTCCTTCTTCTACTTCTTCTGATTCACCCTCCAGACTTCACCTTCTCCTTCTCCTTCTTCTACTTCTTCTGATTCACCCTCCAGACTTCACCTTCTCCTTCTCCTTCTTCTACTTCTTCTGATTCACCCTCCAGACTTCACCTTCTCCTTCTCATTATTCTGCTTCTTCTGATTCACCCTCCAGACATCACCTTCTCCTTCTCCTTATTCTGCTTCTTCTGAATCACCCTCCAGACTTCACCTTCTCCTTCTCCTTCTTCTGCTTCTTCTGATTCACCCTCCAGACTTCACCTTCTCCTTCTCCTTCTTCTGCTTCTTCTGATTCACCCTCCAGACTTCACCTTCTCCTTCTCCTTCTTCTACTTCTTCTGATTCACCCTCCAGACTTCACCTTCTCCATCTCCTTCTTCTGCTTCTTCTGATTCACCCTCCAGACTTCACCTTCTCCTTCTCCTTCGTCTACTTCTTCTGATTCACCCTCCAGACTACACCTTCTCCTTCTCCTTCTTCTACTTCTTCTGATTCACCCTCCAGACTTCACCTTCTCCTTCTCCTTCTTCTGTTTCTTCTGATTCACCCTCCAGACTTCACCTTCTCCTTCTCCTTCTTCTACTACTTCTGATTCACCCTCAAGACTTCACCTTCTCCTTCTCCTTCTTCTACTTCTTCTGATTCACCCTCCAGACTTCATCTTCTCCTTCTCCTTCTTCTGCTTCTTCTGATTCACCCTCCAGACTTCACCTTCTACTTCTCCTTCTTCTGCTTCTTCTGATTCACCCTCCAGACTTCACCTTCTCCTTCTCCTTCTTCTACTTCATCTGATTCACCCTCCAGACTTCACCTTCTCCTTCTCCTTCTTCTACTTCTTCTGATTCACCCTCCAGTCTTCACCTTCTCCTTCTTCTTCTTCTGTTTCTTCTGCTTCACCCTCCAGACTTCACCTTCTCCTTCTCATTCTTCTGCTTCTTCTGATTCACCCTCCAGACTTCACCTTCTTCTTCTCCTTCTTCTGATTCTTCTGATGCACCCTCCAGACTTCACCTTCTCCTTCTCCTTCTTCTGCTTCTTCTGATTCACCCTCCTGACTTCACCTTCTCCTTCTCCTTCTTCTACTTCTTCTGATTCACCCTCCTGACTTCACCTTCTCCTTCTCCTTCTTCTACTTCTTCTGCTTCACGCTCCAGACTTCACCTTCTCCTTCTCCTTCTTCTACTTCTTCTGATTCACCCTCCAGACTTCACCTTCTCCTTCTCCTTCTTCTGCTTCTTCTGATTCACCCTCCAGACTTCACCTTCTCCTTCTCCTTATTCTGCTTCTTCTGATTCACCCTCCAGACTTCACCTTCTCCTTCTCCTTATTCTGCTTCTTCTGATTCACCCTCCAGACTTCACCTTCTCCTTCTCCTTCCTTTGCTTCTTCTGATTCACCCTCCAGACTTCGCCTTCTCCTTCTCCTTCTTCTGATTCTTCTGATTCACCCTCCAGACTTCACCTTCTCCTTCTCCATCTTCTGCTTCTTCTGATTCACCCTCCTGACTTCACCTTCTCCTTCTCCTTCTTCTACTTCTTCTGATTCACCCTCCTGACTTCACCTTCTCCTTCTCCATCTTCTACTTCTTCTGCTTCACCCTCCAGACTTCAACTTCTCCTTCTCCTTCTTCTACTTCTTCTGATTCACCCTCCAGACTTCACCTTCTCCTTCTCCTTCTTCTGCTTCTTCTGATTCACCCTCCAGACTTCACCTTCTCCTTCTCCTTCTTCTGCTTCTTCTGATTCACCCTCCAGACTTCACCTTCTCCTTCTCCTTCTTCTACTTCTTCTGATTCACCCTCCAGACTTCACCTTCTCCTTCTCCTTCTTCTGCTTCTTCTGATTCACCCTCCAGACTTCACCTTCTCCTTCTCCTTCCTTTGCTTCTTCTGATTCACCCTCCAGACTTCGCCTTCTCCTTCTCCTTCTTCTGATTCTTCTGATTCACCCTCCAGACTTCACCTTCTCCTTCTCCATCTTCTGCTTCTTCTGATTCACCCTCCTGACTTCACCTTCTCCTTCTCCTTCTTCTACTTCTTCTGATTCACCCTCCTGACTTCACCTTCTCCTTCTCCATCTTCTACTTCTTCTGCTTCACCCTCCAGACTTCAACTTCTCCTTCTCCTTCTTCTACTTCTTCTGATTCACCCTCCAGACTTCACCTTCTCCTTCTCCTTCTTCTGCTTCTTCTGATTCACCCTCCAGACTTCACCTTCTCCTTCTCCTTCTTCTGCTTCTTCTGATTCACCCACCAGACTTCACCTTCTCCTTCTCCTTCTTCTACTTCTTCTGATTCACCCTCCAGACTTCACCTTCTCCTTCTCCTTCTTCTGCTTCTTCTGATTCACCCTCCAGACTTCACCTTCTCCTTCTCCTTCGTCTACTTCTTCTGATTCACCCTCCAGACTACACCTTCTCCTTCTCCTTCTTCTACTTCTTCTGATTCACCCTCCAGACTTCACCTTCTCCTTCTCCTTCTTCTGTTTCTTCTGATTCACCCTCCAGACTTCATCTTCTCCTTCTCCTTCTTCTACTTCTTCTGATTCACCCTCCAGACTTCACCTTCTCCTTCTCCTTCTTCTACTTCTTCTGATTCACCCTCCAGACTTCATCTTCTCCTTCTCCTTCTTCTACTTCTTCTGATTCACCCTCCAGACTTCACCTTCTCCTTCTCCTTCTTCTGCTTCTTCTGATTCACCCTCCAGACTTCACCTTCTCCTTCTCCTTATTCTGCTTCTTCTGATTCACCCTCCAGACTTCACCTTCTCCTTCTCCTTCTTCTACTTCTTCTGATTCACCCTCCAGACTTCACCTTCTCCTTCTCCTTCTTCTGCTTCTTCTGATTCACCCTCCAGACTTCACCTTCTCCTTCTCCTTCGTCTACTTCTTCTGATTCACCCTCCAGACTACACCTTCTCCTTCTCCTTCTTCTACTTCTTCTGATTCACCCTCCAGACTTCACCTTCTCCTTCTCCTTCTTCTGTTTCTTCTGATTCACCCTCCAGACTTCATCTTCTCCTTCTCCTTCTTCTACTTCTTCTGATTCACCCTCCAGACTTCACCTTCTCCTTCTCCTTCTTCTACTTCTTCTGATTCACCCTCCAGACTTCATCTTCTCCATCTCCTTCTTCTACTTCTTCTGATTCACCCTCCAGACTTCACCTTCTCCTTCTCCTTCTTCTGCTTCTTCTGATTCACCCTCCAGACTTCACCTTCTCCTTCTCCTTATTCTGCTTCTTCTGATTCACCCTCCAGACTTCACCTTCTCCTTCTCCTTCTTCTGCTTCTTCTGATTCACCCTCCAGACTTCACCTTCTCCTTCTCCTTCTTCTGCTTCTTCTGATTCACCCTCCAGACTTCACCTTCTCCTTCTCCTTCTTCTACTTCTTCTGATTCACCCTCCAGACTTCACCTTCTCCTTCTCCTTCTTCTGCTTCTTCTGATTCACCCTCCAGACTTCACCTTCTCCTTCTCCTTCGTCAACTTTTTCTGATTCACCCTCCAGGCTACACCTTCTCCTTCTCCTTCTTCTACTTCTTCTGATTCACCCTCCAGACTTCACCTTCTCCTTCTCCTTCTTCTGTTTCTTCTGATTCACCCTCCAGACTTCATCTTCTCCTTCTCCTTCTTCTACTTCTTCTGATTCACCCTCCAGACTTCACCTTCTCCTTCTCCTTCTTCTACTTCTTCTGATTCACCCTCCAGACTTCACCTTCTCCTTCTCCTTCTTCTGCTTCTTCTGATTCACCCTCCAGACTTCACCTTCTCATTCTCCTTCTTCTGCTTCTTCTGCTGCGCCCGCCAGACTTCACCTTCTCCTTCTCCTTCTTCTGCTTCTTCTGCTTCACCGTCCTGACTTCACCTTCTCCTTCTCCTTCTTCTATTTCATCTGCTACACCCCCCTGACTTCACCTGCTCCTTCTCCTTCTTCTGCTTCTTCTGATTCACCCTCCTAACTTCACCTTCTCCTTCTCCTTCTTCTGCTTCTTCTGATTCACCCTCCTGACTTCACCTTCTCCTTCTCCTTCTTCTGCTTCTTCTGATTCACCCTCCAGACTTCACCTTCTCCTTCTCCTTCTTCTGCTTCTTCTGATTCACCCTCCAGACTTCACCTTCTCCTTCTCCTTCTTCTGCTTCTTCTGATTCACCCTCCAGACCTCACCTTCTCCTTCTCCTTCTTCTACTTCTTCTGATTCACCCTCCAGACTTCATCTTCTCCTTCTCCTTCTTCTGCTTCTTCTGATTCACCCTCCAGACTTCACCTTCTCCTTCTCCTTCTTCTGCTTCTTCTGATTCACCCTCCAGACTTCACCTTCTCCTTCTCCTTCTTCTACTTCTTCTGATTCACCCTCCAGACTTCACCTTCTCCTTCTCCTTCTTCTACTTCTTCTGATTCACCCTCCAGTCTTCACCTTCTCCTTCTCCTTCTTCTGTTTCTTCTGCTTCACCCTCCAGACTTCACCTTCTCCTTCTCTTTCTTCTGCTTCTTCTGTTTCACCCTCCAGACTTCACCTTCTCCTTCTCCTTCTTCTGATTCTTCTGATTCACCCTCCAGACTTCACCTTCTCTATCTCCTTCTTCTGCTTCTTCTGATTCACCCTCCTGACTTCACCTTCTCCTTCTCCTTCTTCTACTTCTTCTGATTCACCCTCCTGACTTCACCTTCTCCTTCTCCTTCTTCTACTTCTTCTGCTTCACCCTCCAGACTTCACCTTCTCCTTCTCCTTCTTCTGCTTCTTCTGATTCACCCTCCAGACCTCACCTTCTCCTTCTCCTTCTTCTACTTCTTCTGATTCACCCTCCAGACTTCATCTTCTCCTTCTCCTTCTTCTGCTTCTTCTGATTCACCCTCCAGACTTCACCTTCTCCTTCTCCTTCTTCTGCTTCTTCTGATTCACCCTCCAGACTTCACCTTCTCCTTCTCCTTCTTCTACTTCTTCTGATTCACCCTCCAGACTTCACCTTCTCCTTCTCCTTCTTCTACTTCTTCTGATTCACCCTCCAGTCTTCACCTTCTCCTTCTCCTTCTTCTGTTTCTTCTGCTTCACCCTCCAGACTTCACCTTCTCCTTCTCCTTCTTCTACTTCTTCTGATTCACCCTCCAGTCTTCACCTTCTCCTTCTCTTTCTTCTGCTTCTTCTGCTTCACCCTCCAGACTTCACCTTCTCCTTCTCCTTCTTCTGATTCTTCTGATTCACCCTCCAGACTTCACCTTCTCTATCTCCTTCTTCTGCTTCTTCTGATTCACCCTCCTGACTTCACCTTCTCCTTCTCCTTCTTCTACCTCTTCTGATTCACCCTCCTGACTTCACCTTCTCCTTCTCCTTCTTCTACTTCTTCTGCTTCACCCTCCAGACTTCACCTTCTCCTTCTCCTTCATCTACTTCTTTTGATTCACCCTCCAGACTTCACCTTCTCCTTCTCCTTCTTCTGCTTCTTCTGATTCACCCTCCAGACTTCACCTTCTCCTTCTCCTTATTCTGCTTCTTCTGATTCACCCTCCAGACTTCACCTTCTCCTTCTCCTTCTTCTGCTTCTTCTGATTCACCCTCCAGACTTCACCTTCTCCTTCTCCTTCTTCTGCTTCTTCTGATTCACCCTCCAGACTTCACCTTCTCCTTCTCCTTCTTCTGCTTCTTCTGATTCACCCTCCAGACTTCACCTTCTCCTTCTCCTTCTTCTACTTCTTCTGATTCACCCTCCAGACTTCACCTTCTACTTCTCCTTCTTCTGCTTCTTCTGATTCACCCTCCTGACTTCACCTTCTCCTTCTCCTTCTTCTACATCTTCTGATTCACCCTCCTGACTTCACCTTCTCCTTCTCCTTCTTCTACTTCTTCTGCTTCACCCTCCAGACTTCAGCTTCTCCTTCTCCTTCTTCTACTTCTTCTGATTCACCCTCCAGACTTCACCTTCTCCTTCTCCTTCTTCTACTTCTTCTGATTCACCCTCCAGACTTCACCTTCTCCTTCTCCTTCTTCTACTTCTTCGGATTCACCCTCCAGACTTCACCTTCTCCTTCTCCTTCTTCTGCTTCTTCTGATTCACCCTCCAGACTTCACCTTCTCCTTCTCCTTATTCTGCTTCTTCTGAATCACCCTCCAGACTTCACCTTCTCCTTCTCCTTCTTCTGCTTCTTCTGATTCACCCTCCAGACTTCACCTTCTCATTCTCCTTCTTCTGCTTCTTCTGATTCACCCTCCAGACTTCACCTTCACCTTCTCCTTCTTCTACTTCTTCTGATTCACCCTCCAGACTTCACGATCTCCATCTCCTTCTTCTGCTTCTTCTGATTCACCCTCCAGACTTCACCTTCTCCTTCTCCTTCGTCTACTTCTTCTGATTCACCCTCCAGACTTCACCTTCTCCTTCTCCTTCTTCTGCTTCTTCTGATTCACCCTCCAGACTTCACCTTCTCCTTCTCCTTCTTCTACTTCTTCTGATTCACCCTCCAGACTTCACCTTCTCCTTCTCTTTCTTCTGCTTCTTCTGATTCACCCTCCAGACTTCACCTTCTCCTTCTCCTTCTTCTGATTCTTCTGATTCACCCTCCAGACTTCACCTTCTCCTTCTCCTTCTTCTGCTTCTTCTGATTCACCCTCCTGACTTCACCTTCTCCTTCTCCTTCTTCTACATCTTCTGATTCACCCTCCTGACTTCACCTTCTCCTTCTCCTTCTTCTACTTCTTCTGCTTCACCCTCCAGACTTCACCTTCTCCTTCTCCTTCTTCTACTTCTTCTGATTCACCCTCCAGACTTCACCTTCTCCTTCTCCTTCTTCTACTTCTTCTGATTCACCCTCCAGACTTCACCTTCTCCTTCTCCTTCTTCTACTTCTTCTGATTCACCCTCCAGACTTCAACTTCTCCTTCTCATTATTCTGCTTCTTCTGATTCACCCTCCAGACATCACCTTCTCCTTCTCCTTATTCTGCTTCTTCTGAATCACCCTCCAGACTTCACCTTCTCCTTCTCCTTCTTCTGCTTCTTCTGATTCACCCTCCAGACTTCACCTTCACTTCTCCTTCTTCTGCTTCTTCTGATTCACCCTCCAGACTTCACCTTCTCCTTCTCCTTCTTCTACTTCTTCTGATTCACCCTCCAGACTTCACCTTCTCCATCTCCTTCTTCTGCTTCTTCTGATTCACCCTCCAGACTTCACCTTCTCCTTCTCCTTCGTCTACTTCTTCTGATTCACCCTCCAGACTACACCTTCTCCTTCTCCTTCTTCTACTTCTTCTGATTCACCCTCCAGACTTCACCTTCTCCTTCTTCTGTTTCTTCTGATTCACCCTCCAGACTTCACCTTCTCCTTCTCCTTCTTCCACTACTTCTGATTCACCCTCAAGACTTCACCTTCTCCTTCTCCTTCTTCTACTTCTTCTGATTCACCCTCCAGACTTCATCTTCTCCTTCTCCTTCTTCTGCTTCTTCTGATTCACCCTCCAGACTTCACCTTCTCCTTCTCCTTCTTCTGCTTCTTCTGATTCACCCTCCAGACTTCACCTTCTCCTTCTCCTTCTTCTACTTCATCTGATTCACCCTCCAGACTTCACCTTCTCCTTCTCCTTCTTCTACTTCTTCTGATTCACCCTCCAGTCTTCACCTTCTCCTTCTTCTTCTTCTGTTTCTTCTGCTTCACCCTCCAGACTTCACCTTCTCCTTCTCATTCTTCTGCTTCTTCTGATTCACCCTCCAGACTTCACCTTCTTCTTCTCCTTCTTCTGATTCTTCTGATGCACCCTCCAGACTTCACCTTCTCCTTCTCCTTCTTCTGCTTCTTCTGATTCACCCTCCTGACTTCACCTTCTCCTTCTCATTCTTCTACATCTTCTGATTCACCCTCCTGACTTCACCTTCTCCTTCTCCTTCTTCTACTTCTTCTGCTTCACGCTCCAGACTTCACCTTCTCCTTCTCCTTCTTCTACTTCTTCTGATTCACCCTCCAGACTTCACCTTCTCCTTCTCCTTCTTCTGCTTCTTCTGATTCACCCTCCAGACTTCACCTTCTCCTTCTCCTTATTCTGCTTCTTCTGATTCACCCTCCAGACTTCACCTTCTCCTTCTCCTTATTCTGCTTCTTCTGATTCACCCTCCAGACTTCACCTTCTCCTTCTCCTTCCTTTGCTTCTTCTGATTCACCCTCCAGACTTCGCCTTCTCCTTCTCCTTCTTCTGATTCTTCTGATTCACCCTCCAGACTTCACCTTCTCCTTCTCCTTCTTCTGCTTCTTCTGATTCACCCTCCAGACTTCACCTTCACCTTCTCCTTCTTCTACTTCTTCTGATTCACCCTCCAGACTTCACTATCTCCATCTCCTTCTTCTGCTTCTTCTGATTCACCCTCCAGACTTCACCTTCTCCTTCTCCTTCGTCTACTTCTTCTGATTCACCCTCCAGACTTCACCTTCTCCTTCTCCTTCTTCTGCTTCTTCTGATTCACCCTCCAGACTTCACCTTCTCCTTCTCCTTCTTCTACTTCTTCTGATTCACCCTCCAGACTTCACCTTCTCCTTCTCTTTCTTCTGCTTCTTCTGATTCACCCTCCAGACTTCACCTTCTCCTTCTCCTTCTTCTGATTCTTCTGATTCACCCTCCAGACTTCACCTTCTCCTTCTCCTTCTTCTGCTTCTTCTGATTCACCCTCCTGACTTCACCTTCTCCTTCTCCTTCTTCTACATCTTCTGATTCACCCTCCTGACTTCACCTTCTCCTTCTCCTTCTTCTACTTCTTCTGCTTCACCCTCCAGACTTCACCTTCTCCTTCTCCTTCTTCTACTTCTTCTGATTCACCCTCCAGACTTCACCTTCTCCTTCTCCTTCTTCTACTTCTTCTGATTCACCCTCCAGACTTCACCTTCTCCTTCTCCTTCTTCTACTTCTTCTGATTCACCCTCCAGACTTCACCTTCTCCTTCTCATTATTCTGCTTCTTCTGATTCACCCTCCAGACATCACCTTCTCCTTCTCCTTATTCTGCTTCTTCTGAATCACCCTCCAGACTTCACCTTCTCCTTCTCCTTCTTCTGCTTCTTCTGATTCACCCTCCAGACTTCACCTTCTCCTTCTCCTTCTTCTGCTTCTTCTGATTCACCCTCCAGACTTCACCTTCTCCTTCTCCTTCTTCTACTTCTTCTGATTCACCCTCCAGACTTCACCTTCTCCATCTCCTTCTTCTGCTTCTTCTGATTCACCCTCCAGACTTCACCTTCTCCTTCTCCTTCGTCTACTTCTTCTGATTCACCCTCCAGACTACACCTTCTCCTTCTCCTTCTTCTACTTCTTCTGATTCACCCTCCAGACTTCACCTTCTCCTTCTCCTTCTTCTGTTTCTTCTGATTCACCCTCCAGACTTCACCTTCTCCTTCTCCTTCTTCTACTACTTCTGATTCACCCTCAAGACTTCACCTTCTCCTTCTCCTTCTTCTACTTCTTCTGATTCACCCTCCAGACTTCATCTTCTCCTTCTCCTTCTTCTGCTTCTTCTGATTCACCCTCCAGACTTCACCTTCTACTTCTCCTTCTTCTGCTTCTTCTGATTCACCCTCCAGACTTCACCTTCTCCTTCTCCTTCTTCTACTTCATCTGATTCACCCTCCAGACTTCACCTTCTCCTTCTCCTTCTTCTACTTCTTCTGATTCACCCTCCAGTCTTCACCTTCTCCTTCTTCTTCTTCTGTTTCTTCTGCTTCACCCTCCAGACTTCACCTTCTCCTTCTCATTCTTCTGCTTCTTCTGATTCACCCTCCAGACTTCACCTTCTTCTTCTCCTTCTTCTGATTCTTCTGATGCACCCTCCAGACTTCACCTTCTCCTTCTCCTTCTTCTGCTTCTTCTGATTCACCCTCCTGACTTCACCTTCTCCTTCTCCTTCTTCTACTTCTTCTGATTCACCCTCCTGACTTCACCTTCTCCTTCTCCTTCTTCTACTTCTTCTGCTTCACGCTCCAGACTTCACCTTCTCCTTCTCCTTCTTCTACTTCTTCTGATTCACCCTCCAGACTTCACCTTCTCCTTCTCCTTCTTCTGCTTCTTCTGATTCACCCTCCAGACTTCACCTTCTCCTTCTCCTTATTCTGCTTCTTCTGATTCACCCTCCAGACTTCACCTTCTCCTTCTCCTTATTCTGCTTCTTCTGATTCACCCTCCAGACTTCACCTTCTCCTTCTCCTTCCTTTGCTTCTTCTGATTCACCCTCCAGACTTCGCCTTCTCCTTCTCCTTCTTCTGATTCTTCTGATTCACCCTCCAGACTTCACCTTCTCCTTCTCCATCTTCTGCTTCTTCTGATTCACCCTCCTGACTTCACCTTCTCCTTCTCCTTCTTCTACTTCTTCTGATTCACCCTCCTGACTTCACCTTCTCCTTCTCCATCTTCTACTTCTTCTGCTTCACCCTCCAGACTTCAACTTCTCCTTCTCCTTCTTCTACTTCTTCTGATTCACCCTCCAGACTTCACCTTCTCCTTCTCCTTCTTCTGCTTCTTCTGATTCACCCTCCAGACTTCACCTTCTCCTTCTCCTTCTTCTGCTTCTTCTGATTCACCCTCCAGACTTCACCTTCTCCTTCTCCTTCTTCTACTTCTTCTGATTCACCCTCCAGACTTCACCTTCTCCTTCTCCTTCTTCTGCTTCTTCTGATTCACCCTCCAGACTTCACCTTCTCCTTCTCCTTCCTTTGCTTCTTCTGATTCACCCTCCAGACTTCGCCTTCTCCTTCTCCTTCTTCTGATTCTTCTGATTCACCCTCCAGACTTCACCTTCTCCTTCTCCATCTTCTGCTTCTTCTGATTCACCCTCCTGACTTCACCTTCTCCTTCTCCTTCTTCTACTTCTTCTGATTCACCCTCCTGACTTCACCTTCTCCTTCTCCATCTTCTACTTCTTCTGCTTCACCCTCCAGACTTCAACTTCTCCTTCTCCTTCTTCTACTTCTTCTGATTCACCCTCCAGACTTCACCTTCTCCTTCTCCTTCTTCTGCTTCTTCTGATTCACCCTCCAGACTTCACCTTCTCCTTCTCCTTCTTCTGCTTCTTCTGATTCACCCACCAGACTTCACCATCTCCTTCTCCTTCTTCTACTTCTTCTGATTCACCCTCCAGACTTCACCTTCTCCTTCTCCTTCTTCTGCTTCTTCTGATTCACCCTCCAGACTTCACCTTCTCCTTCTCCTTCGTCTACTTCTTCTGATTCACCCTCCAGACTACACCTTCTCCTTCTCCTTCTTCTACTTCTTCTGATTCACCCTCCAGACTTCACCTTCTCCTTCTCCTTCTTCTGTTTCTTCTGATTCACCCTCCAGACTTCATCTTCTCCTTCTCCTTCTTCTACTTCTTCTGATTCACCCTCCAGACTTCACCTTCTCCTTCTCCTTCTTCTACTTCTTCTGATTCACCCTCCAGACTTCATCTTCTCCTTCTCCTTCTTCTACTTCTTCTGATTCACCCTCCAGACTTCACCTTCTCCTTCTCCTTCTTCTGCTTCTTCTGATTCACCCTCCAGACTTCACCTTCTCCTTCTCCTTATTCTGCTTCTTCTGATTCACCCTCCAGACTTCACCTTCTCCTTCTCCTTCTTCTACTTCTTCTGATTCACCCTCCAGACTTCACCTTCTCCTTCTCCTTCTTCTGCTTCTTCTGATTCACCCTCCAGACTTCACCTTCTCCTTCTCCTTCGTCTACTTCTTCTGATTCACCCTCCAGACTACACCTTCTCCTTCTCCTTCTTCTACTTCTTCTGATTCACCCTCCAGACTTCACCTTCTCCTTCTCCTTCTTCTGTTTCTTCTGATTCACCCTCCAGACTTCATCTTCTCCTTCTCCTTCTTCTACTTCTTCTGATTCACCCTCCAGACTTCACCTTCTCCTTCTCCTTCTTCTACTTCTTCTGATTCACCCTCCAGACTTCATCTTCTCCATCTCCTTCTTCTACTTCTTCTGATTCACCCTCCAGACTTCACCTTCTCCTTCTCCTTCTTCTGCTTCTTCTGATTCACCCTCCAGACTTCACCTTCTCCTTCTCCTTATTCTGCTTCTTCTGATTCACCCTCCAGACTTCACCTTCTCCTTCTCCTTCTTCTGCTTCTTCTGATTCACCCTCCAGACTTCACCTTCTCCTTCTCCTTCTTCTGCTTCTTCTGATTCACCCTCCAGACTTCACCTTCTCCTTCTCCTTCTTCTACTTCTTCTGATTCACCCTCCAGACTTCACCTTCTCCTTCTCCTTCTTCTGCTTCTTCTGATTCACCCTCCAGACTTCACCTTCTCCTTCTCCTTCGTCAACTTTTTCTGATTCACCCTCCAGGCTACACCTTCTCCTTCTCCTTCTTCTACTTCTTCTGATTCACCCTCCAGACTTCACCTTCTCCTTCTCCTTCTTCTGTTTCTTCTGATTCACCCTCCAGACTTCATCTTCTCCTTCTCCTTCTTCTACTTCTTCTGATTCACCCTCCAGACTTCACCTTCTCCTTCTCCTTCTTCTACTTCTTCTGATTCACCCTCCAGACTTCACCTTCTCCTTCTCCTTCTTCTACTTCTTCTGATTCACCCTCCAGACTTCACCTTCTCCTTCTCCTTCTTCTGCTTCTTCTGATTCACCCTCCAGACTTCACCTTCTCATTCTCCTTCTTCTGCTTCTTCTGCTGCGCCCGCCAGACTTCACCTTCTCCTTCTCCTTCTTCTGCTTCTTCTGCTTCACCGTCCTGACTTCACCTTCTCCTTCTCCTTCTTCTATTTCATCTGCTACACCCCCCTGACTTCACCTGCTCCTTCTCCTTCTTCTGCTTCTTCTGATTCACCCTCCTAACTTCACCTTCTCCTTCTCCTTCTTCTGCTTCTTCTGATTCACCCTCCTGACTTCACCTTCTCCTTCTCCTTCTTCTGCTTCTTCTGATTCACCCTCCAGACTTCACCTTCTCCTTCTCCTTCTTCTGCTTCTTCTGATTCACCCTCCAGACTTCACCTTCTCCTTCTCCTTCTTCTGCTTCTTCTGATTCACCCTCCAGACCTCACCTTCTCCTTCTCCTTCTTCTACTTCTTCTGATTCACCCTCCAGACTTCATCTTCTCCTTCTCCTTCTTCTGCTTCTTCTGATTCACCCTCCAGACTTCACCTTCTCCTTCTCCTTCTTCTGCTTCTTCTGATTCACCCTCCAGACTTCACCTTCTCCTTCTCCTTCTTCTACTTCTTCTGATTCACCCTCCAGACTTCACCTTCTCCTTCTCCTTCTTCTACTTCTTCTGATTCACCCTCCAGTCTTCACCTTCTCCTTCTCCTTCTTCTGTTTCTTCTGCTTCACCCTCCAGACTTCACCTTCTCCTTCTCTTTCTTCTGCTTCTTCTGTTTCACCCTCCAGACTTCACCTTCTCCTTCTCCTTCTTCTGATTCTTCTGATTCACCCTCCAGACTTCACCTTCTCTATCTCCTTCTTCTGCTTCTTCTGATTCACCCTCCTGACTTCACCTTCTCCTTCTCCTTCTTCTACTTCTTCTGATTCACCCTCCTGACTTCACCTTCTCCTTCTCCTTCTTCTACTTCTTCTGCTTCACCCTCCAGACTTCACCTTCTCCTTCTCCTTCTTCTACTTCTTCTGATTCACCCTCCAGACTTCACCTTCTCCTTCTCCTTCTTCTGCTTCTTCTGATTCACCCTCCAGACTTCACCTTCTCCTTCTCCTTATTCTGCTTATTCTGATTCACCCTCCAGACTTCACCTTCTCCTTCTACTTCTTCTGCTTCTTCTGATTCACCCTCCAGACTTCACCTTCTCCTTCTCCTTCTTCTGCTTCTTCTGATTCACCCTCCAGACTTCACCTTCTCCTTCTCCTTCTTCTGCTTCTTCTGATTCACCCTCCAGACTTCACCTTCTCCTTCTCCTTCTTCTACTTCTTCTGATTCACCCTCCAGACTTCACCTTCTCCTTCTCCTTCTTCTGCTTCTTCTGATTCACCCTCCTGACTTCACCTTCTCCTTCTTCTTCTTCTACATCTTCTGATTCACCCTCCTGACTTCACCTTCTCCTTCTCCTTCTTCTACTTCTTCTGCTTCACCCTCCAGACTTCACCTTCTCCTTCTCCTTCTTCTACTTCTTCTGATTCACCCTCCAGACTTCACCTTCTCCTTCTCCTTCTTCTACTTCTTCTGATTCACCCTCCAGACTTCACCTTCTCCTTCTCCTTCTTCTACTTCTTCTGATTCACCCTCCAGACTTCACCTTCTCCTTCTCCTTCTTCTGCTTCTTCTGATTCACCCTCCAGAATTCACCTTCTCCTTCTCCTTATTCTGCTTCTTCGGAATCACCCTCCAGACTTCACCTTCTCCTTCTTCTGCTTCTTCTGATTCACCCTCCAGACTTCACCTTCTCCTTCTCCTTCTTCTGCTTCTTCTGATTCACCCTCCAGACTTCACCTTCACCTTCTCCTTCTTCTACTTCTTCTGATTCACCCTCCAGACTTCACCTTCTCCATCTCCTTCTTCTGCTTCTTCTGATTCACCCTCCAGACTTCACCTTCTCCTTCTCCTTCGTCTACTTCTTCTGATTCACCCTCCAGACTTCACCTTCTCCTTCTCCTTCTTCTGCTTCTTCTGATTCACCCTCCAGACTTCACCTTCTCCTTCTCCTTCTTCTACTTCTTCTGATTCACCCTCCAGACTTCACCTTCTCCTTCTCTTTCTTCTGCTTCTTCTGATTCACCCTCCAGACTTCACCTTCTCCTTCTCCTTCTTCTGATTCTTCTGATTCACCCTCCAGAATTCACCTTCTCCTTCTCCTTATTCTGCTTCTTCGGAATCAGCCTCCAGACTTCACCTTCTCCTTCTTCTGCTTCTTCTGATTCACCCTCCAGACTTCACCTTCTCCTTCTCCTTCTTCTGCTTCTTCTGATTCACCCTCCAGACTTCACCTTCACCTTCTCCTTCTTCTACTTCTTCTGATTCACCCTCCAGACTTCACCTTCTCCATCTCCTTCTTCTGCTTCTTCTGATTCACCCTCCAGACTTCACCTTCTCCTTCTCCTTCGTCTACTTCTTCTGATTCACCCTCCAGACTTCACCTTCTCCTTCTCCTTCTTCTGCTTCTTCTGATTCACCCTCCAGACTTCACCTTCTCCTTCTCCTTCTTCTACTTCTTCTGATTCACCCTCCAGACTTCACCTTCTCCTTCTCTTTCTTCTGCTTCTTCTGATTCACCCTCCAGACTTCACCTTCTCCTTCTCCTTCTTCTGATTCTTCTGATTCACCCTCCAGACTTCACCTTCTCCTTCTCCTTCTTCTGCTTCTTCTGATTCACCCTCCTGACTTCACCTTCTCCTTCTCCTTCTTCTACATCTTCTGATTCACCCTCCTGACTTCACCTTCTCCTTCTCCTTCTTCTACTTCTTCTGCTTCACCCTCCAGACTTCACCTTCTCCTTCTCCTTCTTCTACTTCTTCTGATTCACCCTCCAGACTTCACCTTCTCCTTCTCCTTCTTCTACTTCTTCTGATTCACCCTCCAGACTTCACCTTCTCCTTCTCCTTCTTCTACTTCTTCTGATTCACCCTCCAGACTTCACCTTCTCCTTCTCCTTCTTCTGCTTCTTCTGATTCACCCTCCAGACATCACCTTCTCCTTCTCCTTATTCTGCTTCTTCTGAATCACCCTCCAGACTTCACCTTCTCCTTCTCCTTCTTCTGCTTCTTCTGATTCACCCTCCAGACTTCACCTTCTCCTTCTCCTTCTTCTGCTTCTTCTGATTCACCCTCCAGACTTCAACTTCTCCTTCTCCTTCTTCTACTTCTTCTGATTCACCCTCCAGACTTCACCTTCTCCATCTCCTTCTTCTGCTTCTTCTGATTCACCCTCCAGACTTCACCTTCTCCTTCTCCTTCGTCTACTTCTTCTGATTCACCCTCCAGACAACATCTTCTCCTTCTCCTTCTTCTACTTCTTCTGATTCACCCTCCAGACTTCACCTTCTCCTTCTCCATCTTCTGCTTCTTCTGATTCACCCTCCTGACATCACCTTCTCCTTCTCCTTCTTCTACTTCTTCTGATTCACCCTCCTGACTTCACCTTCTCCTTCTCCATCTTCTACTTCTTCTGCTTCACCCTCCAGACTTCAAATTCTCCTTCTCCTTCTTCTACTTCTTCTGATTCACCCTCCAGACTTCACCTTCTCCTTCTCCTTCTTCTGCTTCTTCTGATTCACCCTCCAGATTTCACCTTCTCCTTCTCCTTCTTCTGCTTCTTCTGATTCACCCTCCAGACTTCACCTTCTCCTTCTCCTTCTTCTGCTTCTTCTGATTCACCCTCCAGACTTCACCTTCTCATTCTCCTTCTTCTGCTTCTTCTGCTGCGCCCTCCAGACTTCACCTTCTCCTTCTCCTTCTTCTGCTTCTTCTGCTTCACACTCCAGACTTCACCTTCTCCTTCTCCTTCTTCTGCTTCTTCTGCTGCGCCCTCCAGGCTTCACCTTCTCCTTCTCCTTCTTATGCTTCTTCTGCTTCACCGTCCTGACTTCACCTTCTCCTTCTCCTTCTTCTACTTCATCTGCTACACCCCCCTGACTTCACCTGCTCCTTCTCCTTCTTCTGCTCTTTCTGAATCGCCCTCCTAACTTCATCTTCTCCTTCTCCTTCTTCTGCTTCTTCTGATTCACCCTCCTGACTTCACCTTCTCCTTCTCCTTCTTCTGCTTATTCTGATTCACCCTCCAGACTTCACCTTCTCCTTCTCCTTCTTCTGCTTCTTCTGATTCACCCTCCAGACTTCACCTTCTCCTTCTCCTTCTTCTGCTTCTTCTGATTCACCCTCCAGACCTCACCTTCTCCTTCTCCTTCTTCTACTTCTTCTGATTCACCCTCCAGACTTCATCTTCTCCTTCTCCTTCTTCTGCTTCTTCTGATTCACCCTCCAGACTTCACCTTCTCCTTCTCCTTCTTCTGCTTCTTCTGATTCACCCTCCAGACTTCACCTTCTCCTTCTCCTTCTTCTACTTCTTCTGATTCACCCTCCAGACTTCACCTTCTCCTTCTCCTTCTTCTACTTCTTCTGATTCACCCTCCAGTCTTCACCTTCTCCTTCTCCTTCTTCTGTTTCTTCTGCTTCACCCTCCAGACTTCACCTTCTCCTTCTCTTTCTTCTGCTTCTTCTGTTTCACCCTCCAGACTTCACCTTCTCCTTCTCCTTCTTCTGATTCTTCTGATTCACCCTCCAGACTTCACCTTCTCTGTCTCCTTCTTCTGCTTCTTCTGATTCACCCTCCTGACTTCACCTTCTCCTTCTCCTTCTTCTACTTCTTCTGATTCACCCTCCTGACTTCACCTTCTCCTTCTCCTTCTTCTACTTCTTCTGCTTCACCCTCCAGACTTCACCTTCTCCTTCTCCTTCTTCTACTTCTTCTGATTCACCCTCCAGACTTCACCTTCTCCTTCTCCTTCTTCTGCTTCTTCTGATTCACCCTCCAGACTTCACCTTCTCCTTCTCCTTATTCTGCTTCTTCTGATTCACCCTCCAGACTTCACCTTCTCCTTCTACTTCTTCTGCTTCTTCTGATTCACCCTCCAGACTTCACCTTCTCCTTCTCCTTCTTCTGCTTCTTCTGATTCACCCTCCAGACTTCACCTTCTCCTTCTCCTTCTTCTGCTTCTTCTGATTCACCCTCCAGACTTCACCTTCTCCTTCTCCTTCTTCTACTTCTTCTGATTCACCCTCCAGACTTCACCTTCTCCTTCTCCTTCTTCTGCTTCTTCTGATTCACCCTCCTGACTTCATCTTCTCCTTCTTCTTCTTCTACATCTTCTGATTCACCCTCCTGACTTCACCTTCTCCTTCTCCTTCTTCTACTTCTTCTGCTTCACCCTCCAGACTTCACCTTCTCCTTCTCCTTCTTCTACTTCTTCTGATTCACCCTCCAGACTTCACCTTCTCCTTCTCCTTCTTCTACTTCTTCTGATTCACCCTCCAGACTTCACCTTCTCCTTCTCCTTCTTCTACTTCTTCTGATTCACCCTCCAGACTTCACCTTCTCCTTCTCCTTCTTCTGCTTCTTCTGATTCACCCTCCAGAATTCACCTTCTCCTTCTCCTTATTCTGCTTCTTCGGAATCACCCTCCAGACTTCACCTTCTCCTTCTCCTTCTTCTGCTTCTTCTGATTCACCCTCCAGACTTCACCTTCTCCTTCTCCTTCTTCTGCTTCTTCTGATTCACCCTCCAGACTTCACCTTCACCTTCTCCTTCTTCTACTTCTTCTGATTCACCCTCCAGACTTCACCTTCTCCATCTCCTTCTTCTGCTTCTTCTGATTCACCCTCCAGACTTCACCTTCTCCTTCTCCTTCGTCTACTTCTTCTGATTCACCCTCCAGACTTCACCTTCTCCTTCTCCTTCTTCTGCTTCTTCTGATTCACCCTCCAGACTTCACCTTCTCCTTAACCTTCTTCTACTTCTTCTGATTCACCCTCCAGACTTCACCTTCTCCTTCTCTTTCTTCTGCTTCTTCTGATTCACCCTCCAGACTTCACCTTCTCCTTCTCCTTCTTCTGATTCTTCTGATTCACCCTCCAGACTTCACCTTCTCCTTCTCCTTCTTCTGCTTCTTCTGATTCACCCTCCTGACTTCACCTTCTCCTTCTCCTTCTTCTACATCTTCTGATTCACCCTCCTGACTTCACCTTCTCCTTCTCCTTCTTCTACTTCTTCTGCTTCACCCTCCAGACTTCACCTTCTCCTTCTCCTTCTTCTACTTCTTCTGATTCACCCTCCAGACTTCACCTTCTCCTTCTCCTTCTTCTACTTCTTCTGATTCACCCTCCAGACTTCACCTTCTCCTTCTTCTACTTCTTCTGATTCACCCTCCAGACTTCACCTTCTCCTTCTCCTTCTTCTGCTTCTTCTGATTCACCCTCCAGACATCACCTTCTCCTTCTCCTTATTCTGCTTCTTCTGAATCACCCTCCAGACTTCACCTTCTCCTTCTCCTTCTTCTGCTTCTTCTGATTCACCCTCCAGACTTCACCTTCTCCTTCTCCTTCTTCTGCTTCTTCTGATTCACCCTCCAGACTTCACCTTCTCCTTCTCCTTCTTCTACTTCTTCTGATTCACCCTCCAGACTTCACCTTCTCCATCTCCTTCTTCTGCTTCTTCTGATTCACCCTCCAGACTTCACCATCTCCTTCTCCTTCGTCTACTTCTTCTGATTCACCCTCCAGACAACACCTTCTCCTTCTCCTTCTTCTACTTCTTCTGATTCACCCTCCAGACTTCACCTTCTCCTTCTCCTTCTTCTGTTTCTTCTGATTCACCCTCCAGACTTCACCTTCTCCTTCTCCTTCTTCTACTACTTCTGATTCACCCTCCAGACTTCACCTTCTCCTTCTCCTTCTTCTACTTCTTCTGATTCACCCTCCAGACTTCATCTTCTCCTTCTCCTTCTTCTGCTTCTTCCGATTCACCCTCCAGACTTCACCTTCTCCTTCTCCTTCTTCTACTTCTTCTGATTCACCCTCCAGTCTTCACCTTCTCCTTCTCCTTCTTCTGTTTCTTCTGCTTCACCCTCCAGACTTCACCTTCTCCTTCTCTTTCTTCTGCTTCTTCTGTTTCACCCTCCAGACTTCACCTTCTCCTTCTCCTTCTTCTGATTCTTCTGATTCACCCTCCAGACTTCACCTTCTCCTTCTCCTTCTTCTGCTTCTTCTGATTCACCCTCCTGACTTCACCTTCTCCTTCTCCTTCTTCTACTTCTTCTGATTCACACTCCTGACTTCACCTTCTCCTTCTCCTTCTTCTACTTCTTCTGCTTCACCCTCCAGACTTCACCTTCTCCTTCTCCTTCTTCTACTTCTTCTGATTCACCCTCCAGACTTCACCTTCTCCTTCTCCTTCTTCTGCTTCTTCTGATTCACCCTCCAGACTTCACCTTCTCCTTCTCCTTATTCTGCTTCTTCTGATTCACCCTCCAGACTTCACCTTCTCCTTCTCCTTATTCTGCTTCTTCTGATTCACCCTCCAGACTTCACCTTCTCCTTCTCCTTCCTTTGCTTCTTCTGATTCACCCTCCAGACTTCACCTTCTCCTTCTCCTTCTTCTGCTTCTTCTGATTCACCCTCCAGACTTCACCTTCTCCTTCTCCTTATTCTGCTTCTTCTGATTCACCCTCCAGACTTCACCTTCTCCTTCTCCTTATTCTGCTTCTTCTTATTCACCCTCCAGACTTCACCTTCTCCTTCTCCTTCCTTTGCTTCTTCTGATTCACCCTCCAGACTTCACCTTCTCCTTCTCCTTCTTCTGATCCTTCTGATTCACCCTCCAGACTTCACCTTCTCCTTCTCCATCTTCTGCTTCTTCTGATTCACCCTCCTGACATCACCTTCTCCTTCTCCTTCTTCTACTTCTTCTGATTCACCCTCCTGACTTCACCTTCTCCTTCTCCATCTTCTACTTCTTCTGCTTCACCCTCCAGACTTCAAATTCTCCTTCTCCTTCTTCTACTTCTTCTGATTCACCCTCCAGACTTCACCTTCTCCTTCTCCTTCTTCTGCTTCTTCTGATTCACCCTCCAGACTTCACCTTCTCCTTCTCCTTCTTCTGCTTCTTCTGATTCACCCTCCAGACTTCACCTTCTCCTTCTCCTTCTTCTGCTTCTTCTGATTCACCCTCCAGACTTCACCTTCTCATTCTCCTTCTTCTGCTTCTTCTGCTGCGCCCTCCAGACTTCACCTTCTCCTTCTCCTTCTTCTGCTTCTTCTGCTTCACACTCCAGACTTCACCTTCTCCTTCTCCTTCTTCTGCTTCTTCTGCTGCGCCCTCCAGGCTTCACCTTCTCCTTCTCCTTCTTCTGCTTCTTCTGCTTCACCGTCCTGACTTCACCTTCTCCTTCTCCTTCTTCTACTTCATCTGCTACACCCCCCTGACTTCACCTGCTCCTTCTCCTTCTTCTGCTTCTTCTGAATCGCCCTCCTAACTTCATCTTCTCCTTCTCCTTCTTCTGCTTCTTCAGATTCACCCTCCTGACTTCACCTTCTCCTTCTCCTTCTTCTGCTTCTTCTGATTCACCCTCCAGACTTCACCTTCTCCTTCTCCTTCTTCTGCTTCTTCTGATTCACCCTCCAGACTTCACCTTCTCCTTCTCCTTCTTCTGCTTCTTCTGATTCACCCTCCAGACCTCACCTTCTCCTTCTCCTTCTTCTACTTCTTCTGATTCACACTCCTGACTTCACCTTCTCCTTCTCCTTCTTCTACTTCTTCTGCTTCACCCTCCAGACTTCACCTTCTCCTTCTCCTTCTTCTACTTCTTCTGTTTCACCCTCCAGACTTCACCTTCTCCTTCTCCTTCTTCTGCTTCTTCTGATTCACCCTCCAGACTTCACCTTCTCCTTCTCCTTATTCTGCTTCTTCTGATTCACCCTCCAGACTTCACCTTCTCCTTCTCCTTATTCTGCTTCTTCTGATTCACCCTCCAGACTTCACCTTCTCCTTCTCCTTCCTTTGCTTCTTCTGATTCACCCTCCAGACTTCACCTTCTCCTTCTCCTTCTTCTGCTTCTTCTGATTCACCCTCCAGACTTCACCTTCTCCTTATCCTTATTCTGCTTCTTCTGATTCACCCTCCAGACTTCACCTTCTCCTTCTCCTTATTCTGCTTCTTCTGATTCACCCTCCAGACTTCACCTTCTCCTTCTCCTTCCTTTGCTTCTTCTGATTCACCCTCCAGACTTCACCTTCTCCTTCTCCTTCTTCTGATCCTTCTGATTCACCCTCCAGACTTCACCTTCTCCTTCTCCATCTTCTGCTTCTTCTGATTCACCCTCCTGACATCACCTTCTCCTTCTCCTTCTTCTACTTCTTCTGATTCACCCTCCTGACTTCACCTTCTCCTTCTCCATCTTCTACTTCTTCTGCTTCACCCTCCAGACTTCAAATTCTCCTTCTCCTTCTTCTACTTCTTCTGATTCACCCTCCAGACTTCACCTTCTCCTTCTCCTTCTTCTGCTTCTTCTGATTCACCCTCCAGACTTCACCTTCTCCTTCTCCTTCTTCTGCTTCTTCTGATTCACCCTCCAGACTTCACCTTCTCCTTCTCCTTCTTCTGCTTCTTCTGATTCACCCTCCAGACTTCACCTTCTCATTCTCCTTCTTCTGCTTCTTCTGCTGCGCCCTCCAGACTTCACCTTCTCCTTCTCCTTCTTCTGCTTCTTCTGCTTCACACTCCAGACTTCACCTTCTCCTTCTCCTTCTTCTGCTTCTTCTGCTGCGCCCTCCAGGCTTCACCTTCTCCTTCTCCTTCTTCTGCTTCTTCTGCTTCACCGTCCTGACTTCACCTTCTCCTTCTCCTTCTTCTACTTCATCTGCTACACCCCCCTGACTTCACCTGCTCCTTCTCCTTCTTCTGCTTCTTCTGAATCGCCCTCCTAACTTCATCTTCTCCTTCTCCTTCTTCTGCTTCTTCTGATTCACCCTCCTGACTTCACCTTCTCCTTCTCCTTCTTCTGCTTCTTCTGATTCACCCTCCAGACTTCACCTTCTCCTTCTCCTTCTTCTGCTTCTTCTGATTCACCCTCCAGACTTCACCTTCTCCTTCTCCTTCTTCTGCTTCTTCTGATTCACCCTCCAGACCTCACCTTCTCCTTCTCCTTCTTCTACTTCTTCTGATTCACCCTCCAGACTTCATCTTCTCCTTCTCCTTCTTCTGCTTCTTCTGATTCACCCTCCAGACTTCACCTTCTCCTTCTCCTTCTTCTGCTTCTTCTGATTCACCCTCCAGACTTCACCTTCTCCTTCTCCTTCTTCTACTTCTTCTGATTCACCCTCCAGACTTCACCTTCTCCTTCTCCTTCTTCTACTTCTTCTGATTCACCCTCCAGTCTTCACCTTCTCCTTCTCCTTCTTCTGTTTCTTCTGCTTCACCCTCCAGACTTCACCTTCTCCTTCTCTTTCTTCTGCTTCTTCTGTTTCACCCTCCAGACTTCACCTTCTCCTTCTCCTTCTTCTGATTCTTCTGATTCACCCTCCAGACTTCACCTTCTCTATCTCCTTCTTCTGCTTCTTCTGATTCACCCTCCTGACTTCACCTTCTCCTTCTCCTTCTTCTACTTCTTCTGATTCACCCTCCTGACTTCACCTTCTCCTTCTCCTTCTTCTACTTCTTCTGCTTCACCCTCCAGACTTCACCTTCTCCTTCTCCTTCTTCTACTTCTTCTGATTCACCCTCCAGACTTCACCTTCTCCTTCTCCTTCTTCTGCTTCTTCTGATTCACCCTCCAGACTTCACCTTCTCCTTCTCCTTATTCTGCTTCTTCTGATTCACCCTCCAGACTTCACCTTCTCCTTCTACTTCTTCTGCTTCTTCTGATTCACCCTCCAGACTTCACCTTCTCCTTCTCCTTCTTCTGCTTCTTCTGATTCACCCTCCAGACTTCACCTTCTCCTTCTCCTTCTTCTGCTTCTTCTGATTCACCCTCCAGACTTCACCTTCTCCTTCTCCTTCTTCTACTTCTTCTGATTCACCCTCCAGACTTCACCTTCTCCTTCTCCTTCTTCTGCTTCTTCTGATTCACCCTCCTGACTTCACCTTCTCCTTCTTCTTCTTCTACATCTTCTGATTCACCCTCCTGACTTCACCTTCTCCTTCTCCTTCTACTACTTCTTCTGCTTCACCCTCCAGACTTCACCTTCTCCTTCTCCTTCTTCTACTTCTTCTGATTCACCCTCCAGACTTCACCTTCTCCTTCTCCTTCTTCTACTTCTTCTGATTCACCCTCCAGACTTCACCTTCTCCTTCTCCTTCTTCTACTTCTTCTGATTCACCCTCCAGTCTTCACCTTCTCCTTCTCCTTCTTCTGTTTCTTCTGCTTCACCCTCCAGACTTCACCTTCTCCTTCTCTTTCTTCTGCTTCTTCTGTTTCACCCTCCAGACTTCACCTTCTCCTTCTCCTTCTTCTGATTCTTCTGATTCACCCTCCAGACTTCACCTTCTCTATCTCCTTCTTCTGCTTCTTCTGATTCACCCTCCTGACTTCACCTTCTCCTTCTCCTTCTTCTACTTCTTCTGATTCACCCTCCTGACTTCACCTTCTCCTTCTCCTTCTTCTACTTCTTCTGCTTCACCCTCCAGACTTCACCTTCTCCTTCTCCTTCTTCTACTTCTTCTGATTCACCCTCCAGACTTCACCTTCTCCTTCTCCTTCTTCTGCTTCTATTGATTCACCCTCCAGACTTCACCTTCTCCTTCTCCTTATTCTGCTTCTTCTGATTCACCCTCCAGACTTCACCTTCTCCTTCTACTTCTTCTGCTTCTTCTGATTCACCCTCCAGACTTCACCTTCTCCTTCTCCTTCTTCTGCTTCTTCTGATTCACCCTCCAGACTTCACCTTCTCCTTCTCCTTCTTCTGCTTCTTCTGATTCACCCTCCAGACTTCACCTTCTCCTTCTCCTTCTTCTACTTCTTCTGATTCACCCTCCAGACTTCACCTTCTCCTTCTCCTTCTTCTGCTTCTTCTGATTCACCCTCCTGACTTCACCTTCTCCTTCTTCTTCTTCTACATCTTCTGATTCACTCTCCTGACTTCACCTTCTCCTTCTCCTTCTTCTACTTCTTCTGCTTCACCCTCCAGACTTCACCTTCTCCTTCTCCTTCTTCTACTTCTTCTGATTCACCCTCCAGACTTCACCTTCTCCTTCTCCTTCTTCTACTTCTTCTGATTCACCCTCCAGACTTCACCTTCTCCTTCTCCTTCTTCTACTTCTTCTGATTCACCCTCCAGACTTCACCTTCTCCTTCTCCTTCTTCTGCTTCTTCTGATTCACCCTCCAGAATTCACCTTCTCCTTCTCCTTATTCTGCTTCTTCGGAATCACCCTCCAGACTTCACCTTCTCCTTCTCCTTCTTCTGCTTCTTCTGATTCACCCTCCAGACTTCACCTTCACCTTCTCCTTCTTCTACTTCTTCTGATTCACCCTCCAGACTTCACCTTCTCCATCTCCTTCTTCTGCTTCTTCTGATTCACCCTCCAGACTTCACCTTCTCCTTCTCCTTCGTCTACTTCTTCTGATTCACCCTCCAGACTTCACCTTCTCCTTCTCCTTCTTCTGCTTCTTCTGATTCACCCTCCAGACTTCACCTTCTCCTTCTCCTTCTTCTCCTTCTTCTGATTCACCCTCCAGACTTCACCTTCTCCTTCTCTTTCTTCTGCTTCTTCTGATTCACCCTCCAGACTTCACCTTCTCCTTCTCCTTCTTCTGATTCTTCTGATTCACCCTCCAGACTTCACCTTCTCCTTCTCCTTCTTCTGCTTCTTCTGATTCACCCTCCTGACTTCACCTTCTTCTTCTCCTTCTTCTACATCTTCTGATTCACCCTCCTGACTTCACCTTCTCCTTCTCCTTCTTCTACTTCTTCTGCTTCACCCTCCAGACTTCACCTTCTCCTTCTCCTTCTTCTACTTCTTCTGATTCACCCTCCAGACTTCACCTTTTCCTTCTCCTTCTTCTACTTCTTCTGATTCACCCTCCAGACTTCACCTTCTCCTTCTCCTTCTTCTGCTTCTTCTGATTCACCCTCCAGACTTCACCTTCTCCTTCTCCTTCTTCTGCTTCTTCTGATTCACCCTCCAGACCTCACCTTCTCCTTCTCCTTCTTCTACTTCTTCTGATTCACCCTCCAGACTTCATCTTCTCCTTCTCCTTCTTCTGCTTCTTCTGATTCACCCTCCAGACTTCACCTTCTCCTTCTCCTTCTTCTGCTTCTTCTGATTCACCCTCCAGACTTCACCTTCTCCTTCTCCTTCTTCTACTTCTTCTGATTCACCCTCCAGACTTCACCTTCTCCTTCTCCTTCTTCTACTTCTTCTGATTCACCCTCCAGTCTTCACCTTCTCCTTCTCCTTCTTCTGTTTCTTCTGCTTCACCCTCCAGACTTCACCTTCTCCTTCTCTTTCTTCTGCTTCTTCTGTTTCACCCTCCAGACTTCACCTTCTCCTTCTCCTTCTTCTGATTCTTCTGATTCACCCTCCAGACTTCACCTTCTCTATCTCCTTCTTCTGCTTCTTCTGATTCACCCTCCTGACTTCACCTTCTCCTTCTCCTTCTTCTACTTCTTCTGATTCACCCTCCTGACTTCACCTTCTCCTTCTCCTTCTTCTACTTCTTCTGCTTCACCCTCCAGACTTCACCTTCTCCTTCTCCTTCTTCTACTTCTTCTGATTCACCCTCCAGACTTCACCTTCTCCTTCTCCTTCTTCTGCTTCTTCTGATTCACCCTCCAGACTTCACCTTCTCCTTCTCCTTATTCTGCTTCTTCTGATTCACCCTCCAGACTTCACCTTCTCCTTCTACTTCTTCTGCTTCTTCTGATTCACCCTCCAGACTTCACCTTCTCCTTCTCCTTCTTCTGCTTCTTCTGATTCACCCTCCAGACTTCACCTTCTCCTTCTCCTTCTTCTGCTTCTTCTGATTCACCCTCCAGACTTCACCTTCTCCTTCTCCTTCTTCTACTTCTTCTGATTCACCCTCCAGACTTCACCTTCTCCTTCTCCTTCTTCTGCTTCTTCTGATTCACCCTCCTGACTTCACCTTCTCCTTCTTCTTCTTCTACATCTTCTGATTCACCCTCCTGACTTCACCTTCTCCTTCTCCTTCTACTACTTCTTCTGCTTCACCCTCCAGACTTCACCTTCTCCTTCTCCTTCTTCTACTTCTTCTGATTCACCCTCCAGACTTCACCTTCTCCTTCTCCTTCTTCTACTTCTTCTGATTCACCCTCCAGACTTCACCTTCTCCTTCTCCTTCTTCTACTTCTTCTGATTCACCCTCCAGTCTTCACCTTCTCCTTCTCCTTCTTCTGTTTCTTCTGCTTCACCCTCCAGACTTCACCTTCTCCTTCTCTTTCTTCTGCTTCTTCTGTTTCACCCTCCAGACTTCACCTTCTCCTTCTCCTTCTTCTGATTCTTCTGATTCACCCTCCAGACTTCACCTTCTCTATCTCCTTCTTCTACTTCTTCTGATTCACCCTCCTGACTTCACCTTCTCCTTCTCCTTCTTCTACTTCTTCTGCTTCACCCTCCAGACTTCACCTTCTCCTTCTCCTTCTTCTACTTCTTCTGATTCACCCTCCAGACTTCACCTTCTCCTTCTCCTTCTTCTGCTTCTATTGATTCACCCTCCAGACTTCACCTTCTCCTTCTCCTTATTCTGCTTCTTCTGATTCACCCTCCAGACTTCACCTTCTCCTTCTACTTCTTCTGCTTCTTCTGATTCACCCTCCAGACTTCACCTTCTCCTTCTCCTTCTTCTGCTTCTTCTGATTCACCCTCCAGACTTCACCTTCTCCTTCTCCTTCTTCTGCTTCTTCTGATTCACCCTCCAGACTTCACCTTCTCCTTCTCCTTCTTCTACTTCTTCTGATTCACCCTCCAGACTTCACCTTCTCCTTCTCCTTCTTCTGCTTCTTCTGATTCACCCTCCTGACTTCACCTTCTCCTTCTTCTTCTTCTACATCTTCTGATTCACTCTCCTGACTTCACCTTCTCCTTCTCCTTCTTCTACTTCTTCTGCTTCACCCTCCAGACTTCACCTTCTCCTTCTCCTTCTTCTACTTCTTCTGATTCACCCTCCAGACTTCACCTTCTCCTTCTCCTTCTTCTACTTCTTCTGATTCACCCTCCAGACTTCACCTTCTCCTTCTCCTTCTTCTACTTCTTCTGATTCACCCTCCAGACTTCACCTTCTCCTTCTCCTTCTTCTGCTTCTTCTGATTCACCCTCCAGAATTCACCTTCTCCTTCTCCTTATTCTGCTTCTTCGGAATCACCCTCCAGACTTCACCTTCTCCTTCTCCTTCTTCTGCTTCTTCTGATTCACCCTCCAGACTTCACCTTCACCTTCTCCTTCTTCTACTTCTTCTGATTCACCCTCCAGACTTCACCTTCTCCATCTCCTTCTTCTGCTTCTTCTGATTCACCCTCCAGACTTCACCTTCTCCTTCTCCTTCGTCTACTTCTTCTGATTCACCCTCCAGACTTCACCTTCTCCTTCTCCTTCTTCTGCTTCTTCTGATTCACCCTCCAGACTTCACCTTCTCCTTCTCCTTCTTCTCCTTCTTCTGATTCACCCTCCAGACTTCACCTTCTCCTTCTCTTTCTTCTGCTTCTTCTGATTCACCCTCCAGACTTCACCTTCTCCTTCTCCTTCTTCTGCTTCTTCTGCTTCACCCTCCTGACTTCACCTT